>NW_017307622.1:182406-199525 GCF_000935625.1 Nanorana parkeri
GGGGCGGGGGGGGGGGGTAACTGTCCACCCTACAGCCTCTGTCAGCCACATAAAGAGGGCAGCACTTGCACAATATAGACAACTCTCTGGTTTGTTTTGTCTTCAGCGATACATCGATAAAGTTCTGAAGAAGGAAGAGGAGTTACAAGAAATGAACATCAAGGAGCCCAGGACAGAAGAGGAGAAAGGCAACGCAGCTGATCTTCTCATGCTGGTCTTGGTAAGGGGTGCAAAGAGGTGATGGGCACTTGGGTGGAGAAGGGATATATAAAGAGTGGTGCAGGAGAGGCAAACTGAGAAGAGGTAGTGAGAGGAGTTCATCGCTCTGTGCTGGTCCTGGCGTCAGGCTGGGGTTGGATAAGGGGTAGAGATGGGTGATGGTCACTGAAGTAGAGAAGGGGTGTATGAAGGAGGAGGTGCTGGAGGAGAGGCAAAGTGAGAAGGAGGTAGTGAGAGGAGGTCACTGTTACCTTGTGCTGGTCCTGGTATGGATTGAATGAGGGGTGGAAAGTGTTGCACTGGAGTGAAAAAAGTGGTGTATGAATGAACGCGTGGTGCATTAGAGGCAAATTGTGAAGAAGCTATGAAGGCTAGAGATGGAGCTATGAAGCTAGCTAGCTATGAAGGCTGGAATTGGGTGAGTGGTGAAGAGGAAACATGGGACATCGGATGGAGAAGAGAGTCATGAAGTTAGAGGTGGTGCAGGAGAGTCAATCTGAGAAGGAACTAGTGAGAAAAGGTCACATTTAGCCTCATGCCAGGCTAGGATTGAATAAGGGGTGGAGAGAGGTGAGGAGCAGGGATGCATTTAGAACGGTGCTGCAAGGGAGTCAGATTGAGAAAAAGGGGGTAAGACGAAGTCACAATTACCTTATGCTGGTCCTGGTTCCTGGCTGGAATTGGGTGAGGGGTGGAGAGTGGTTATAGGCACTGGGGATAAAAAGGGGTGTAGGAAGGTAGGAATGGTGCAGGAGAGGCAAATTGAGAAAGAAGTGGCAGGAGGTGGTCACCATTACCTTGTGCTGGTCCTGGTACCAGGTTATGATTGGGTAAGAGTGGCACTTACTAATGGTGTAAAATGGACATATGAAGGAAGACGTGGTAGTGATCACCGCATTGCTTGAAGGAATAGATGGCTTGTGGTTGGCTCATAGCAGGTCCATATCTCAGAAGAAACACACATGGACTTCAGTCTTCCTGATTTCTGTGATACTGATAGGATCCCATTGGGTGATTGTTCATGAACAAAGAGCATTGTCTGTCTGCTGCCTTTCAGGTGTGGTCAGAAAAGGGACACAAGATAGTTGGTCTTGATTGGTAAAGAGTTGTACCTTGTGGTGGGTCAGAGACTAGTACGGGCAGATATGATGGAGGAGATGAGTCATGTGGAATGGTCACCAGGGGATGGAAATGTGGCCAATCTTCACTAGATGACCTTTAATGTTATTCCTTCTCTTCTATTGGACAGTCACTGACCGAGTCCCGGGAATCACCACCAACTCCCACCCCGGAGCACATTCACGGTGAGATAATGGTTCACTTGCTCTTGATATCACTCTATGATTTGGAGTTAGAGGAAAGCTCTAGTTCATACCGAAATTTCTGACAATTGGGGTGCTCTGAGCTCTCAGAGTCCAAGGACCTGCAGCACTCCTTACCGGAACTCCCAAGTGTTAGTTGAGGGTGCTCGCAGTGACCGCGGATGGCGCCGCACTCAGCATAGGTAAGTATAGGAACGTCACCAGCACACCAACACGACAGAGACTTAAATGTCAGTGAAAATCCATTTATTGATGTCAGTCAATACTCAGAGTGTCATCAAGCGCTTTCGGGGACGCGCAGGGTCCCCTTCATCAGGCTCAGAGTATACATGAATTATATACATTGTATACTCTGAGCCTGATGAAGGGGACCCTGCACGTCCCCGAAAGCGCTTGATGACACTCTGAGTATTGACTGACATCGATAAATGGATTTTCACTGACATTTAAGTCTCTGTCGTGTTGGTGTGCTGGTGACGTTCCTATACTAACTTACTCTGAGCTCTCAGGACCCCCCGATGAGACTCAGAAGGGATCGAGGGACTCTTGAGATATCCCTTGTCTTGAGTGTTTGCCACCATGAGCCTCTGAAAGTTCTTTGGCATAATAACTGGTAATGTGACCCCATAGAAGTTTAAAATACTCAAATCTTTTATTTCCAGAAGATATTGCCAGTCTGTATGAGAATGCCGTGCCCCCACCACCACCTCCACCCCCAGTGATGGCCAAACCAGAGCGGAGCTTAGAGGACTGGGATCAACTCAGGTAACAGTTATGGAAACGCCTCTTTACTGTAATAAGCAGAGCAGATTGAGCAGATTACAGTGATGTGTTTTTTTTGTATTAAAGGAGAACTATGGGAGGGGGGGGGGCTTTTCACTCACCTCATAGTTCTAGCCGACCTGTGACAATAAGACTGTCACAGGTCGGCTCAGTAGATCGGGAGGTGAGCGAACACATACCGGCGTTCGCTCACCTCTCGATCCTGTCACGGCTCTCTGCCGTGACAGGGGAGGGGCTGGATTCCCCCCTCCCCGCTCCGATCCTCCAGCGCTGACTGGCGGAAAGGACGGGGGAGGGGGCGGGTACAGCTGGCTCTGCCTCTAGATAGGCAGAGCCAGCTGTCACTCAAGCAGCTGGGCGGATCCCGGCACAATTGTCGGGATCCGCTTCAGCTGCGGCGTCTCAGCTTAGGGTGACGGGAGGACGCTAGTTTGTGTCCTCCCGTTACCCTAAGGAGAACTATGGGGAAAAGCCCTGACCCCATAGTTCTCCTTTAACTGAATTGTTTTTGATGGACCCGACAGGAAGTGTAAAAACCGGACATGTCACAATATACAGCAACACTATAGGGGTTATTCACAAAGCTGCGGAAGGCAGCCGAGCGAATAACCCACCCGAAGTGAAGTGAGCCGAACGCCGCCCGGCTATTCACTTCAGACTTGCACAGCTGATTTCAGCCGTACATCGGCTCCCTTCGGCTGGCGTTGGTTCGTTCGCCTGAGCCGATCCAACATCTGGATCGGCTGTGCCGAACCTCCGGCAAGCTACTCGCTGCCGTTCGTCCCTATTCTCCTAGGGGCCGAACGTAGGGTTGCCACCTGTCCAGGATTCACCCGGACAGTCTGGGTTTTGAATGCTGCGTCCGGGTTTCATTGCAGCAGAAACCCGGACACAAGATGTCAGGCAGACAGGGGCAACCAAAATTAGGATAGGGGCTACTGGCCCCCCCACTGAAAATAGTCTCGACTATGATATTTACATATGAATAAGTCGCGACTCATTCTCCCAAAAAAATGTCTAGAATGTTTGGGTTTCACTTGAAGAAAAGGTGGCAACCCTAGCCGAACGGCAGCGAGTGAATAGCCAAATGCTGCCGAGCGGCATTCAGCTCGGCTATTCTGCTCAGTACCTCCGTGGTACCGAGCAGAATAGAAAAACAGTGAAAAAAGGTTGGGGGAAAAAAGTAGAAAAAAAATGTTTACAAATGTAAATAAATTATAAATTGTACAAAATCAATAAAGATTTCACACAAAAAAAAGAAAAAAAAATGAAAGATTATTTAAAAAAAAAAGAAACAACTGGGCGGAACTAGCAGTAACAGCTAGCTCCTCCCAACTGTTTCCTATTGGCCAAGACCTGCTAGAGTCTTCCCAGCCAATGAATAACAACTGGGGCGGAGCCGGCCGTGACGTCACTGCCGGCTCCGTCAAGTTGTCATTGTTTAATGACAGTTCAGCGCCTCCAGCTAACCTGGGGACGCTGATCTGTCATTGCAACTGGGCGGAGCCAGCCGTGAGATCACGGCTGGCTCCGCCCATCTGTCAGTTGTGAGGCTTTCGGCCGGCCAATGGTCAGCACATTCGCCCCACTTCGGGTTTCACTTCAGCTCAGTCGAACCGAAGCATATGCCTTCGGCTGGGCTGAGCCCCTCGGCCAGCTTCGGGAGCTGTACGGGCTATAGTGGCAGCTCTTTGGTTGTACTGAACACCTCGGTCAGCTTCGGGAGCTGTACGGGCTATAGTGGCAGCTCTTTGGTTGTACTGAACCGAGGGGCTCCGGCGGCCGGAGCTGCGGCTGATCCTTCGGCTAGCTTTGTGAATAACCCTTTATAATGTTTCTGAAAGCCTCCAATTTATATCACTAAAAAGCCATCCTTGAGCTCCGGTCAGTGACTTTGCCTAGGCTGAGATGATGCCATCAGCCTACTGCAGGCAGGAGGAAGCATTTCCTCAATCTCCCCTCCCCCCCTAATCAGACTTCAACATTGTATCCAGTCACAAGGTGAAAGGGTGCATCAGGGTCTGATCTGTGTCAGACATTTGTAAACACAGCCGAGAACTACACAGTCACCAGAATTGACACGATTGGGTCATCTCTGAGCCGGCATCACAGTCCAGGAAGGATATGGTGACCCTTGGATGATGCCTGGACATACGTGGCACCATCCTTTAATAAACCAAAGGCAGTTATGGGCCTGCGTGTCCTGGAGTTCAGCTTTAAGAGTACAGAACGGAAGGGGATGGATTTTTCTGTAGCTTTGCTTTGTACTTTATAATGACAGTGATCACCATCTGGTGCAGCCAATACACAGCGCACATAGAAGATATATCCCCGGAGTGCAGTCAGATACGCATTCAGTGATTGTCCTGTGTTGTCCGTACAGAAGGACAGACATTCCTGACACAGACTGAGCTAATTACAGGGTCCATGACACCACAATAATGAGGTCTGTGCACTGTGTACTCTCCCTGGAGCTGTGCACATCTGTGCCCCATCATCCCTCTCTTCGCCGGTTTATATAATGGACACACGTGGTCTCCATCTGGCTGGTCACAAACTCAGAGAAGTCACATCATATCGTATCAGCCTGGAGCATTGCAACTTCCTCCCCGCCGGACCACCTCCGCACAGGGTGTCCACCTTCTCAGCCTATCATGAATGCTGCTGCCAGACTCATCCACCAAGACACGATCAGCAGTATCAAACCGCTTCTGTGTGTGGGATATGGGGCTGACTTCCTGCATGGAAGCTGCATTCCGCAGGAATAATCCGAGGCATGGACCAACAGATCCCGGGCAGGAGCAGGCAGAATGACCTGAGGATTAGGCACTGACTGAATGTCCAGCAGTCTATTTAGCCTTTACCGATTAGGGTAGGTGTGCACAGCAGAGACACAAGCTGCAGTGCTGTGTATTGGCCAGCAGGTGGCGATGGCTCATGGCTGATCATTACACCTGTAATGTAAACCATGGATTTCCCCCCCCCCCCTGGCTTTTCTATTATGTTATATTCCTTGCGTACTGATTTGTATACTATTTGCCTAAAATACCCAGTTTTGTGGGTGCTGCCAAACCAGCTGCTGACCAGCCTGAAGTCCTCCCATCCCAACCTGATACAACGTTCAAGCTGCAGGGGGTTGTAGTCCACATACATGATTTCTGTCATTAAAGTGACATTAAACCCTCAGATTTTTTAACATAAAACAATACTGTAATGTGCGCCTTACTGTAATCCATGGTAGTTTCCCTTCTCTTTGCTGCTCTTATGGGCTATTTTATTGGTGCGGCGCTTAAATTCCTACATCTACGGTGTGCACCGCCAAGTTACCATGAAGATCCTTCGGCTTGTGGAAGCTGCCAGATCACCCGTATCCACATCACTTTACCACTGAAGGATGGGAAGCACCAGCAGAATTACCACACGGATCCGGCACTTTCTTTCCACTTCCAAATATCCGATGTCCAGCAGTCTATTTAGTAGGGATGCACCGATACCGATACTAGTATCGGTGCCGATACTGAGTATTTGGGCGAGTACTCGTACTCACCCAAATGCTCCGATACCTTTCCCGATACTGGAACGTCGGGTCAGAGAGGGAGATTTCCTCTGACCGGCAGTGCCACGAGGGAACATGGAGCCGGGAAGCTGGCTCCATGCTGTTTGGCCGGCTCGATGCTAATTGGCCGGGAAGCTGGCTCCATGCTGTTTGGCCGGCTCGATGCTAATTGGCCAGGAAGCTGGCTTCCCAGCCAATCAGTGTCGAGCCAGGCAAACTAATCTGATAATGTGGCGACACGTCCCCCCACTCTGCGGACAAATCATTCCCCTCGCATAGATCCTTAGCAGCCGTCATTACCGTACAGATGCCGCTCTCCAAGCCCTCCGTGATCTGCCCACGTCCCCTGTGTGTACAGCGCCCACGCGATCGGCTCTCAGCCTGCTACTGCGCATGCACAGGATTTCTGAATGAGTGTGCTGGGCAGTCTGCGCATGCGCAGTAGCAGGCTGAGGGACGATCACATGGGCGCTGTACACACAGGAGACGAGGGCAGATCCCGGAGGGCTTGGAGAGCGGCGTCTGCCCAGCTGGCCGTGGGACCGCTACGGTAATGGCGGCTGCTAAGGATCGATGTGAGGGGAATGAGGTGCCTGCAGGGTGGGGGGTCGTGTCACCATATTGTCAGATCTGTTTGGCCGGCCTCGATGCCGACTGGATGGGCCAAGCCGGCTTCCCGGCCAATCGGCATCGAGCCGGCCAAACAGAACGGAGTCGGCTTCCCGGGCAATCAAGAATCCGGGCGGTGGGTAATGTCACGCCGCCTGGCTTCCTGATTGCCCAGGAAGCTTACTCTATGCTACGGGAAGTATCGGTACTCGGTATCGGTGTGTACCGAAATATAAATATCGGTACTTGTACTCGATACTGAAAACCCGGCATCGGTGCACCTCTACTGATCAGGGAAGGTGTGCATAGCAGAGACACAAGCTGCAGTGCTATGTATCGTCCAGCAGGTGGCGAAGGCTCAAGGCTGATCATTCCACCTGTAATGTAATCCATGGATTTGGTCCCCTGTCCTCATAATCATCATAAAATCTCTAACAATAATAAGGAACCTTATTATATTCTGCTACATAAGAGGTTTGCTGTGAGGGAAAGTCATGCCCCTGTTGGGGAGGATGGGCTTTGATGATTGCTGAGATATTGGGGGGGGGGGTCTCTGATTTCTGCGGAGAGCCAGGAAATGGAGAGACTGAACTCTGGTTATATTGTATCTTCTTCAGGCTGGAGATCCAGGAGCAGAAGGATAACCTGGCCTGTATGAGGAGCAGAGACATCCCTCCATACTTCATGTCTGACATGGCTCAGCAGTTCTTCCTGAACCAGGTGAGGTCCGACCTCCATGGAGCCATCCTATCACTGATATACCCCGACGATGGTGACGGCGAATGATACACTGAAAATGATACTTTGTATAATGTGACGCTCATTACAATTATTTTCAGTCTTATTTGGGACAAACGCATATAATAGACTGGATTTGGGCTCGCCGACCTGGACAGCGGGTGACCGAAATGTGAAACTTGGGCGGGACTAACAGTGACCTGGTTAGGGACGGGCTCGATGTTGGAGGCGAGCATGAGTTCAACTCGAACATCGGCAGTGCTTGTGAGTCCTGTTTGGCCAAAGCCTTGCACCTGACCACGGGTCAGGTGCAAGACTTTGCCCATTCAGGGCACAGTACTCTGTAAGAGCCATGATTGGGCAAAGTCATGATGACTCTGCCCAATCAGGGCTCACCTGCCAGATGCCGTACAACTGTAAACAGTTGGGTGGAGCTTGCTGTCACAGCTAGCTCCGCCCAATTGTTTATGTTTTGCCGGCATCTGTCAGAATGCCATTCTGCAGTGGGAGTTCGTCGAGAGCGGACAGGTTCCGCGGGCGGCGGGTTTTCTTTTTTTAAATTATTTCTATTTCTTTTTTTATTTCGTCGAGTCGTCATCGCGGACAATGCTGGACATCGTGATTGACCCTGGATTACACCGGTGGATCCATTTTTGTTTTTTTTATTTAAATTAAAGGATTTTTTCATAAGTCTGGCCTCTTTTTTACAATTTAATTTAACCCTTTAGTGAAAGTGTAGGAGTACAAGTACCCCTTACTCATTCACAAGGTAGGGGGGCCACATCTGGGTACCCTTTTACATGTCCCTCAGGGCAGTACCCGGATCCCCATACATGTCCCCCCGGGCAGTACCCGGATCCCCATACATGTCCCCCCGGGCAGTACCCGGATCCCCATACATGTCCCCCCGGGCAGTACCCGGATCCCCATACATGTCCCCCCGGGCAGTACCCGGATCCCCATACATGTCCCCCCGGGCAGTACCCGGATCCCCATACATGTCCCCCCGGGCAGTACCCGGATCCCCATACATGTCCCCCCGGGCAGTACCCGGATCCCCATACATGTCCCCCCGGGCAGTACCCGGATCCCCATACATGTCCCCCCGGGCAGTACCCGGATCCCCATACATGTCCCCCCGGGCAGTACCCGGATCCCCATACATGTCCCCCCGGGCAGTACCCGGATCCCCATACATGTCCCCCCGGGCAGTACCCGGATCCCCATACATGTCCCCCCGGGCAGTACCCGGATCCCCATACATGTCCCCCCGGGCAGTACCCGGATCCCCATACATGTCCCCCCGGGCAGTACCCGGATCCCCATACATGTCCCCCCGGGCAGTACCCGGATCCCCATACATGTCCCCCCGGGCAGTACCCGGATCCCCATACATGTCCCCCCGGGCAGTACCCGGATCCCCATACATGTCCCCCCGGGCAGTACCCGGATCCCCATACATGTCCCCCCGGGCAGTACCCGGATCCCCATACATGTCCCCCCGGGCAGTACCCGGATCCCCATACATGTCCCCCCGGGCAGTACCCGGATCCCCATACATGTCCCCCCGGGCAGTACCCGGATCCCCATACATGTCCCCCCGGGCAGTACCCGGATCCCCATACATGTCCCCCCGGGCAGTACCCGGATCCCCATACATGTCCCCCCGGGCAGTACCCGGATCCCCATACATGTCCCCCCGGGCAGTACCCGGATCCCCATACATGTCCCCCCGGGCAGTACCCGGATCCCCATACATGTCCCCCCGGGCAGTACCCGGATCCCCATACATGTCCCCCCGGGCAGTACCCGGATCCCCATACATGTCCCCCCGGGCAGTACCCGGATCCCCATACATGTCCCCCCGGGCAGTACCCGGATCCCCATACATGTCCCCCCGGGCAGTACCCGGATCCCCATACATGTCCCCCCGGGCAGTACCCGGATCCCCATACATGTCCCCCCGGGCAGTACCCGGATCCCCATACATGTCCCCCCGGGCAGTACCCGGATCCCCATACATGTCCCCCAGGGCAGTACCCGGACCCCCATACATGTCCCCATATATAAGCCCTCTCAAAGAAGACAATTGATTTTCAATGTTCTATCCCCATAGACTTGCATTGAGTTCGAGTTCAAACTTTTCGGTGTTGGGCCCATCACTGGTCCTGGTATCTGGAACCATAATGTTGGTAATTCTGCTCTTCTGTCCCCAGTTACTTGTATATAACCCCCGCCTCTCGTGTCCTCAGGCTCCAGACATGGACGCCCTGTCCAAGCAGGTGCCCCCGTCTTTTGCTGCCTGGGATGAAGAGGACAAGACAGAGGAAGAGGAGGAGCTGGCACTCAGCGTCGAAGAGGAGGAGTCAGGTGTGTGACCGCCAAATTGTTCCATTGATTGATAGGAGCCCATCTCCTGACTGGCATCCCAAGGCCGGGTGACGCTCCGCCGCGACATCATCGCGCATGCACAGTCATCTGATTAACGCTACCGGCGGCCAGCACATTTTTGGGGGGACACCGGAGAGGACGCTCACATGACGGTGATCACGTCTCAGCACATTTTTGGGGGGACACCGGAGAGGACGATCACATGACCGGGACCACGCCTCAGCACATTTTTGGGGGGACACCGTAGAGGACGCTCACATGACGGTGATCACGCCTCAGCACATTTTTGGGGAGACGCCGGAGAGGACGCTCACATGACGGGGACCACGCCTCAGCACATTTTTGGGGGGGGCACCGGAGAGGACGCTCACATGACGGGGACCACGTCTCAGCACATTTTTGGGGGGGCACCGGAGAGGACGCTCACATGACGGTGATCAGGTCTCAGCACATTTTTGGGGGGACACTGCAGATCACGCTCACATGACGGGGACCACGTCTCAGCATATTTTTGGGGGGACGCCGGAAAGGACGCTCACATGACGGGGACCATGTCTCAGCATATTTTTGGGGGGACACCGCAGATCACGCTCACATGACGGGGACCACGTCTCAGCATATTTTTGGGGGAACACCGGAGAGGACGCTCACATGACGGGGACCACGTCTCAGCATATTTTTGGGGGAACACCGAAGAGGACGCTCACATGACGGGGACCACGCCTCAGCACATTTTTGGGGGGACACAGGAGAGGGCGCTCACATGACGGGGACCACGCCTCAGCACATTTTTGGGGGGACACCGGAGAGGATGCTCACATGACGGTGATCACGCCTCAGCACATTTTTGGGGGGACACTGCAGATCACGCTCACATGACGGGGACCACGTCTCAGCATATTTTTGGGGGGACACCGCAGATCACGCTCACATGACGGGGACTACGTCTCAGCATATTTTTGGGGGAACACCGGAGAGGACGCTCACATGACCGGGACCACGTCTCAGCACATTTTTTGGGGGACACCGGAGAGGACGCTCACATGACGGTGATCACGCCTCAGCATATTTTTTGGGGGGACACCGGAGAGGACGCTCACATGACGGTGATCACGCCTCAGCACATTTTTGGGGGGACACCGGAGAGGACGCTCACATGACGGGGACCACGTCTCAGCATATTTATGGGGGGACGCCGGAGAGGATGCTCACATGGCGGTGATCACGTCTCAGCACATTTTTGGGGGGACACCGCAGAGGACGCTCACATGGCGGTGATCACGTCTCAGCACATTTTTGGGGGGACGCCGGAAAGGACGCTCACATGACGGGGACCACGTCTCAGCATATTTTTGGGGGGACACCGCAGATCACGCTCACATGACGGGGACCACGTCTCAGCACATTTTTGGGGGGACACTGCAGATCACGCTCACATGACTGTGATCACGCCTCAGCACATTTTTGGGGGGACACCGCAGAGGACGCTCACATGGCGGTGATCACGTCTCAGCATATTTATGGGGGGACGCCGGAGAGGATGCTCACATGGCGGTGATCACGTCTCAGCACATTTTTGGGGGGACACCGGAGAGGACACTCACATGACGGGGACCACGTCTCAGCATATTTATGGGGGGACGCCGGAGAGGATGCTCACATGGCGGTGATCACGTCTCAGCACATTTTTGGGGGGACACCGCAGAGGACGCTCACATGGCGGTGATCACGTCTCAGCACATTTTTGGGGGGACGCCGGAAAGGACGCTCACATGACGGGGACCATGTCTCAGCATATTTTTGGGGGGACACCGCAGATCACGCTCACATGACGGGGACCACGTCTCAGCATATTTTTGGGGGAACACCGGAGAGGACGCTCACATGACGGGGACCACGGCTCAGCATATTTTTGGGGGAACACCGAAGAGGACGCTCACATGACGGGGACCACGCCTCAGCACATTTTTGGGGGGACACAGGAGAGGGCGCTCACATGACGGGGACCACGCCTCAGCACATTTTTGGGGGGACACCGGAGAGGATGCTCACATGACGGTGATCACGCCTCAGCACATTTTTGGGGGGACACTGCAGATCACGCTCACATGACGGGGACCACGTCTCAGCATATTTTTGGGGGGACACCGCAGATCACGCTCACATGACGGGGACCACGTCTCAGCATATTTTTGGGGGAACACCGGAGAGGACGCTCACATGACCGGGACCACGTCTCAGCACATTTTTTGGGGGACACCGGAGAGGACGCTCACATGACGGTGATCACGCCTCAGCATATTTTTTGGGGGGACACCGGAGAGGACGCTCACATGACGGTGATCACGCCTCAGCACATTTTTGGGGGGACACCGGAGAGGACGCTCACATGACGGGGACCACGTCTCAGCATATTTATGGGGGGACGCCGGAGAGGATGCTCACATGGCGGTGATCACGTCTCAGCACATTTTTGGGGGGACACCGCAGAGGACGCTCACATGGCGGTGATCACGTCTCAGCACATTTTTGGGGGGACACCGCAGAGGACGCTCACATGGCGGTGATCACGTCTCAGCACATTTTTGGGGGGACACCGCAGAGGACGCTCACATGACGGTGATCACGCCTCACCACATTTTTGGGGGGACACCGGAGAGGACGCTCACATGACGGGGATCACGCCTCAGCACATTTTTGGGGGGACGCTCGCAGTTCCTGTGTGGTAACACTCTGCTCCTATAGATGAGTCAATACGAACCCACCAATCCCAGCACAGCCCTGCTGTATTCCTTGTCCGGAGGGATCCCGGGGCGGCAGGATGGAGCTGATTGGTGGAGTCGGGGATTCCTTTTCCAGGAGGACATTTATATATATTTATAATGAATGTTCACATTCTCCAGAACGTAAACTGGACGCGGAGGAAAGACCAGAGGACTTGGGGGACGCGGAACAACCCATGCCGGCTCCTGGAAGGATGAGCATGTCATCAGATCCGGAGACAGGTGAATCTAATATCAGAGCCCCCCACATATCAGAGCCCCCCCACATATCAGAGCCCCCCACATATCAGAGCCGCCCCCATATCAGAGCCCCCCAACCGAACTTTATTCTGATTTATATTTTGCCTTCCCCTCCCCCCTTCCGGCATTTTCTCATCCATCACACCGTTACGTATTTGCTGTTCCATATTGCAATGGACATTTTGCATTTGCATATTGATTATGAATTTAAAGGGAATGTCCACTTTAACCAAACCCAACACTTTCTCCTGTAGACGGGGAAAACTTTTTCTGGCCAGATATGATTCCGGCACAGACGCGTCACCGACTCAGCCGCAGCTTGACCGTAGATGTGACGGGGAGGCCGCGGAGGGAGAAGGTGAAGCTGCCCATGTCCATCCTCAGCGGGAAGCCGGCATCTGTGCCAAATACCAAGGTGAGGTAGACTGTGACAGACCGCGCTACTGCGGAGCCCGTATACATCTCTATAGGAGTATTCTGAGGGCCACAATTACTGGCAGCACCGGGCTCCTAGGTTTAATGTTGACCAGAGATGCTGCCTGCATGGAGTTTGTATGTTCTGCTTGTGTGTGTGGGATTCCTCCAGGTGTTTCAGTTCCTCCCATCACCAATACCATACTGAGTTCTTTGTACAGCACTGCGGTATATGTCAGAGCTATATAAATGTATAATAATGGATGTGACTGTGGGGGGAGGGGACATTAGAGTGTAAGTTCCTCTGTACAGAGACTGATGTGACTGTGGGGGGAGGGGACATTAGAGTGTAAGTTCCTCTGTACAGAGACTGATGTGACTGTGGGGGGAGGGGACATTAGAGTGTAAGTTCCTCTGTACAGAGACTGATGTGACTGTGGGGGGAGGGGACATTAGAGTGTAAGTTCCTCTGTACAGAGACTGATGTGACTGTGGGGGGAGGGGACATTAGAGTGTAAGTTCCTCTGTACAGAGACTGATGTGACTGTGGGGGGAGGGGACATTAGAGTGTAAGTTCCTCTGTACAGAGACTGATGTGACTGTGGGGGGAGGGGACATTAGAGTGTAAGTTCCTCTGTACAGAGACTGATGTGACTGTGGGGGGAGGGGACATTAGAGTGTAAGTTCCTCTGTACAGAGACTGATGTGACTGTGGGGGGAGGGGACATTAGAGTGTAAGTTCCTCTGTACAGAGACTGATGTGACTGTGGGGGGAGGGGACATTAGAGTGTAAGTTCCTCTGTACAGAGACTGATGTGACTGTGGGGGGAGGGGACATTAGAGTGTAAGTTCCTCTGTACAGAGACTGATGTGACTGTGGGGGGAGGGGACATTAGAGTGTAAGTTCCTCTGTACAGAGACTGATGTGACTGTGGGGGGAGGGGACATTAGAGTGTAAGTTCCTCTGTACAGAGACTGATGTGACTGTGGGGGGAGGGGACATTAGAGTGTAAGTTCCTCTGTACAGAGACTGATGTGACTGTGGGGGGAGGGGACATTAGAGTGTAAGTTCCTCTGTACAGAGACTGATGTGACTGTGGGGGGAGGGGACATTAGAGTGTAAGTTCCTCTGTACAGAGACTGATGTGACTGTGGGGGGAGGGGACATTAGAGTGTAAGTTCCTCTGTACAGAGACTGATGTGACTGTGGGGGGAGGGGACATTAGAGTGTAAGTTCCTCTGTACAGAGACTGATGTGACTGTGGGGGGAGGGGACATTAGAGTGTAAGTTCCTCTGTACAGAGACTGATGTGACTGTGGGGGGGAGGGGACATTAGAGTGTAAGCTCATGTGGTTGTTAATACAGGAAGAAGTTGGGGGTCTCCCTGTTAATTTCCTGTGTCTCCTCCAGTTTGCGGCGGTGGAAGATCCGGTCAGACGCAGGGTGAGCACCTCCTCCACCACGCCTCCCGCAAACAGCATTCCACGAGGATTCCACCTCACCCCGGCGGTGGCGCAGTTTGGGACGCTCAGAGAGGGGTACACGTACGCCATGACAGTGATCATAAAGAACATCGGGGTGGATTTCTGCAGGTAATCTCCTAACAGAGGGAGGTTTATGACCCGGCTGTCATGGCGCCTGTCAGTCCGTCCTTTACTCCAGTCACTGCTGGGCCAGCTATGGTCATGTAGGGGTGACAGGTCCACTTTAATAACTCTCATTGGCTCTCTCCATAGCCGAGGCGTCCATTTGTTTAAAGTGACAGTTGTCATTAGTCTTTGATGGGATAACCAGACAGGAAGTCAGCTGAGCGCCGGTAAATATACTCCCCAGTCATTCCATGCTCAGACCAGGTATTAGAGGGTTAATCCACCTCAGCGCTGCGTTACGAACAGCGCGTTCTCTCTCTCGGGCCGCCGCGCCACTTCCAGATGAAGAGAATTATGACAATTCTGATGTCATGAAGAATTGGTAACTGTTTTTCTTACCCAAAACTCATCCATATCCATGTGTCATCCATGGCAGCAGCCTCCCTTCCATCACAGCAGCCTCGCCGCCCTCCTGCGACCGACCGCCTGGAACTCATTACCGCGCTCCGTTTGCGTCCCAGCCAGACCTCTGCAGGCGGAGTGCGGCACCGGAGCGCCCCCTGCAGGCCGAACCTCAGAGCGACCCCTCAGTCTGGACGTCAGTGGTTGTGTTCAGTGCGACAGATAAGAGACGACCTTACATAGCCTGAGAATTGCATACACGGCAGTTGCTATGTCGGCTGCGTGGGGTTATTTTAGAGGGGGGGGTGCATTATATGCCACCCATCAGGGGCAGTAATGAGTCAAACAAAGGGCCTAGGCCTTACTCAATAGCCCAGGTGTAAGCAACCTCAGCACTCCAGCTGTGGTTGAACTACAAGTCCCATGAGGCATTGCTAGACTCTGACTGCCACAGGCATGACTCCCAGAAGCAGAGGCATGATGGGATTGGCAGTTTAAGCACAACTGGAGTACCAAGGCTGGGATGGAAGGTCATATTGCAGGGGTAGGCAACATCAGCACTCCAGCTATGCTGAAACTGCAATGTCTCTTGTAGTTTAGCTGGAGTGCCGAGGTCGCCTAGCCCTGGTCTATCCCTTTACACCGCTGGAAGTCATTGAGAACTCACATTGACACCTGAGCATGCATTGAGCTATGACTTTCCTTGCACCGTGAATGGGCCCCTAATGCTCTGTTTTTGCCATTTGGCACCACAACACGCAAAGCATACACATACTGTACATGTGATGTGGTGTAGAATAGTGCCGGTTCGGTTGTTATCACTCTGTATGTGCACTGGGTGCCGTTAACAATGTCCACGTGTGCATGGCCATGTGTGCAGCTCATGGCCATGCGTTGCGGAAACACGGCTTTAGTTGCGTGTTATAACCAGAGCAAAATGTGTGATTCCAGCTTAAATGTCATCAGCACAACCCCAGGCTTGTCTTCCAGTGCAAAGCTTTTATATCGTATAGATGAGGAACGTTTCTGGGTCACACAGGAACCCTTCATCAGATAGATGGATAGACAGAAGACATCCACCAATAGATGGAAGTCATCCACCAATAGATGGAAGTCATCCACCAATAGATAGAATTAATCCACCAATAGATAGAAGTCATCCACCAATAGATAGAAATCATCCACCAATAGATAGAAATCATCCACCAACAGATAGGAGTTATCCACCAACAGATGGAAGTCGTCCACCAATAGATAGAAATCATCCACCAATAGATAGAAGTCATCCACCAATAGATAGAAATCATCCACCAATAGAGAGGAGTCATCCACCAATAGAGAGGAGTCATCCACCAATAGAGAGGAGTCATCCACCAACAGATAGGAGTTATCCACCAACAGATGGAAGCCATCCACCAATAGATAGAAGTCATCCACCAATAGATAGAAATCATCCACCAATAGATAGGAGTCATCCACCAACAGATAGGAGTTATCCACCAATAGATGGAAGTCGTCCACCAATAGATGGAAGCCGATCTTCCAATAGATAGGAGTCATCTTCCAATAGATAGGAGTCATCTTCCAATAGATAGGAGTCATCCACCAACAGATGGAAGCCGTCCACCAATAGATGGAAGCTGTCCACCAATAGATGGAAGCCGTCCACCAATAGATGGAAGCCGTCCACCAATAGATGGAAGTCATCCATTAGTAGAGTCTTCCCAGTGCCCCTGACATCATAATGATGTCATAATCCCACCCGGCCGTCTTCCTCTGGGTCCGGGGACACTGACAATGGTTACACGCCGTCTTTCTCTGGGTCCGGGGACACTGACAATGGTTACACGCCGTCTTTCTCTGGGTCCGGGGACACTGACAATGGTTACACGGCCGTCTTTCTCTGGGTCCGGGGACACTGACAATGGTTACACGGCCGTCTTTCTCTGGGTCCGGGGACACTGACAATGGTTACACGGCCGTCTTCCTCTGGGTCCGGGGACACTGACGATGGTTACACGGCCGTCTTTCTCTGGGTCCGGGGACACTGACAATGGTTACACGGCCGTCTT
>NW_017307622.1:199868-206474 GCF_000935625.1 Nanorana parkeri
TCATCCACCAATAGAGAGGAGTCATCCACCAATAGAGAGGAGTCATCCACCAATAGAGAGGAGTCATCCACCAATAGAGAGGAGTCATCCACCAATAGAGAGGAGTCATCCACCAACAGATAGGAGTTATCCACCAACAGATGGAAGCCATCCACCAATAGATAGAAGTCATCCACCAATAGATAGAAATCATCCACCAATAGATAGGAGTCATCCACCAACAGATAGGAGTTATCCACCAATAGATGGAAGTCGTCCACCAATAGATGGAAGCCGATCTTCCAATAGATAGGAGTCATCTTCCAATAGATAGGAGTCATCTTCCAATAGATAGGAGTCATCCACCACCAGATGGAAGCCGTCCACCAATAGATGGAAGCTGTCCACCAATAGATGGAAGCCGTCCACCAATAGATGGAAGCCGTCCACCAATAGATGGAAGTCATCCATTAGTAGAGTCTTCCCAGTGCCCCTGACATCATAATGATGTCATAATCCCACCCGGCCGTCTTCCTCTGGGTCCGGGGACACTGACAATGGTTACACGGCCGTCTTCCTCTGGGTCCGGGGACACTGACAATGGTTACACGGCCGTCTTTCTCTGGGTCCGGGGACACTGACGATGGTTACACGGCCGTCTTTCTCTGGGTCCGGGGACACTGACGATGGTTACACGGCCGTCTTTCTCTGGGTCCGGGGACACTGACAATGGTTACACGGCCGTCTTTCTCTGGGTCCGGGGACACTGACAATGGTTACACGGCCGTCTTCCTCTGGGTCCGGGGACACTGACGATGGTTACACGGCCGTCTTTCTCTGGGTCCGGGGACACTGACAATGGTTACACGGCCGTCTTTCTCTGGGTCCGGGGACACTGACAATGGTTACACGGCCGTCTTTCTCTGGGTCCGGGGACACTGACAATGGTTACACGGCCGTCTTTCTCGGGGTCAGGGGTCATTGACCTTTTTTAGTGATCGGGATCCATTCTTTAAAGAATCAATTATTTTATTTGCACATTTCCTTATCACACAAGCTATCGCATGCAATTGTATACAATGTGACATCACGGATCACTTGTGTTTCCTCTGGCAGGTTCCGGGTGAAGCCTCCACCACCCAGCAGTGGCCTGAGAGTCACCTACACCCCCGGGCCGGTAAGTGTCCCCACTTACAACCAATAAAGGGAGGGGCAGGTGATACCAAAGGTAATAACGGGGTGGGGGGGGGTGAGTTGATAGGGAAGCTAATAGTTCAGTCGTTAGGTCGAAGCGCGATAGACTTCCCTGAAGAGATGAGTTTTCAGGAATGAGCTAAAGGTGGGCAGAGTAGGAGATAACCGGACAGGTTCAGGTAGGGAGTTCCAGAGGATGGGAGAGACTGTGGAGAAGCCCTGGAGGTCACCATGGCAGGAAGGGACCAGGAGGCTGAAGTGCAGGAGGTCTTGGGAGGAGCGAAGAAGACGGTTTGATGATATCTTGGGTTGGTGATGGAGCTCAGGGCAGAGTTGTGGATATGTTAGGAGTTTGAGTATTGGAAGTGGTGTGACATCCATGTTGATATGTCAGTTAGTAACTTAGTGATGCGTGATGAGGGGTGACGTGAGGAGCGATGTGTGATGAGACCGATGGGGTGACATGAGGAGTGATGAGACCAAAGGGGTGACGTGAGGAGCGATGCGTGATGAGACTGAAGGGGTGACGTGAGGAGCGATGTGTGATGAGACCGATGGGGTGACATGAGGAGTGATGAGACCAAAGGGGTGACGTGAGGAGCGATGCGTGATGAGACTGAAGGGGTGACGTGAGGAGCGATGTGTGATGAGACCGATGGGGTGACGTGAGGAGTGATGAGACCAAAGGGGTGACGTGAGGAGTGATGCGTGATGAGACTGAAGGGGTGACGTGAGGAGCGATGCGTGATGAGACCGAAGGGGTGACGTGAGGAGCGATGCGTGATGAGACTGCGTGATGAGACCGAAGGGGTGGCGTCATAAGTGATGCGTGATGAGACTGAAGGGGTGACGTGAGGAGCGATGCGTGATGAGACTGAAGGGGTGACGTGAGGAGTGATGCGTGATGAGGGGTGACGTGAGGAGTGATGCGTGATGAGGGGTGACGTGATGAGGGATGCGTGATGAGGAGTGATGCGTGATGAGGAGTGATGCGTGATGAGGAGTGATGCGTGATGAGGAGTGATGAGGAGTGATGCGTGATGAGGAGTGATGCGTGATGAGGAGTGATGCGTGATGAGGAGTGATGAGGGGTGACGTGAGGAGTGATGAGGGGTGACGTGAGGAGTGATGAGGGGTGACGTGAGGAGTGATGAGGGGTGATGTGAGGAGTGATGCGTAGAGGGGTGAGGGGTGAGGTGAGGAGTGATGAGGGGTGATGTGAGGAGTGATGCGTGATGAGGAGTGATGCGTGATGAGGAGTGATGAGGGGTGACGTGAGGAGTGATGCGTGATGAGGGGTGACATGATGAGGGGTGACGTGAGGAGGGGTTACGTGATGAGTGATGCGTGATGAGGAGTGATGAGGGGTGACGTGATGAGGGGTGACGTGATGAGGGATGCGTGATGAGGAGTGATGCATGATGAGGGGTGACGTGAGGAGTGATGCGTGATGAGGAGTGATGCGTGATGAAGGGTGACGTGAGGAGTGATGCGTGATGAGGAGTGACGTGAGGAGTGATGCGTGATGCGTGATGAGGGGTGATGGTCCTCATTACTCTCCAGTCTTGGTAGGGTTTCCATGTTTCTGGTCATTGAATGTTCTCGCAGTGTCCTCCATGTCATATCACATGTGCAGGTGGCGGCGGGGATGCAGACGAGACTGAACTTGGAATTATTTGCTATGGCCATCGGATTGGACGGGCCGGAGGGGGCCGCCGAATGTTCGCACTGCATTGAGATCCAGAGCGAGGTGGAGACCCTCTTCCTACCGATCACTGCAAATATCCTTTACGGGAGCATAGAGTCATCCTATAGCATCATCTATTGTCACCAACAGTCCTGTAACACACACTGTATAGACAAAACGGGGTGAGAGTGTTACCCCCAAAACACTTCTGGCCTTTACCCACTGAGGGATTCTGGGTAGAACATGAAGGATAGAGGAGAGTGTTGTGCTCCAATGAATTACCCAACACATTTCAGGAGGTTCTATCTCCTTCTTCAGGTATGTCTGTGAAGGTTCATTCATCCAGGTCATGTGATATCTGTAATATATAAGGCAAGGCGACTGGACTTCCTGTATGTTTCTTGAAGACGTTTCACTCGTCATCCGACCAGCTTTCTCAATTACAGATCCCACTAATGTCCCGTGGGTTGCACATCCAGTCATTATTAGCAGCAGGGGCGTAACTGGAAATCACAGGGCCCCATAGCAAAATTTTGTATGGGGCCCCTTTCATTTCTAGTTACACCCCTTGCAGAGCGGGTGTATGATGGAATATAATGAAGGTGGTGCTTTGGTCTTCTTCCATTGTTCCTTATTCCACACTGCCCATCAATAACAACACTTCCTTTATAGATATAGAAGAACATTGAGCGGCAAACCGGCTCCCTGAGGGTGACAATGGCGGCCCCTGCCTGAGCAGTGCGCGTCTCTATTAGGCCTCATTCACACGGGAAAAGGCCGGCACGTACAGCTCCGTGCTGCGTGCCGGCCGTATCGGGCCGCTCCCGGGAAGGACAGGCGCTGCGTGTGATTAGTACGCAGCCCCCGTCCTTCTCTATAGGAGTATGTGGCCGTACGCCGCCCGCCCGCCCTGCACATCTGTGCGGGTGTCCGTACTCGTAGGCTGACGGGATGGATCCTGTCTGCGTCCGAGCCGGGACACCCGCACCGGTACGGACCTGCACTTGGGGTGAGTGTAGAGCGGTGTGAGGACGGGGTACTAATCACACGCAGCGCCTGTCCCTCCCGGGAGCTGCCCGATACGGCCGTGCACGCCGCACAGAGCCTTTTCTCATGTGACTGAGGCCTTAGGGAAGAATGTGACACGGTGGCAATGTAGGAGCACAGTTGGGAGACAGGGGCAGAGGGTTGTCACCCTATAACAGGAAGTGCCTAAACGAGGTCTCCATGGATTATGTTAATGAAAGATGAACAAAGACTGAGAATGACATCACGTGTTGAATCTTCTATGAGATTAGATCAGATTTGAATGTGAGTGTCTTATGCCGCCTGTCAGTGGAATGAAATGTATAAGTTATTACAAGAATATTACTTGTAATCTTTTTCTGGCTTTAGGAAGGTGCGGCCCCCAAGTAGACATAATGTTGGCGCTATAAGAGCCCAGTGGCCACATCCACATCACTATGTTGGCCGGACTTTGTACTGCAGACATGTCAATGAAATCACATCACAATGCTGTATTATGATTGTTGTATCCTTGACTCCGCCCCCACCAGTCTTCACAGAGGGTGTGTATGAGAGCCACATGGAGGATGCAGGAAACAGAGGTTTGGGGCCGGGGGTGAAGCTGGTCAGTAGCAGCCTCCAGGCTAGAGTGGAACTTCTCAGATCCAGAAAAACAGTAGAAACGGGTACGTATCTTCCAGAAGGGGCGGCTCATGGAGATGCTGGATCTGGGTGCAGCTCTGGTACCAGGTGGAGAAGAGGGCACAGGATGGGCCAAGAGGAGGCCACCATCAGTAGGGGGGGAGGGGGGAGGGTAAAAAATGGGCAGGACCTCCTAAAGTAGTTCATAGCTTATGGTGGGAGGTGGGGGGCAGTTTGGGTGCGAAAGGCCCTTGTCCCAGCACTGGGACGGGACTAATAGGGTAGAAGCAGCTCTGCTGTGAGATCCTGAGGCTGCAGACCATCACACAGCCCTGGACATCTGGCAGAACCCGCAGGCTGGCACTCATGCTGAACAATTTCAGCAGCTACACTTCCCCTCGAATCCACATCACTAAAGATTTCCTGTGCTGAGCGGGTTCACTTTCTAGAAACATTTCTAATACAAACTTCTGGATGTGGCCAGGGCCGGATTTCCAACAAGGCCAACCAAGGCCCGGCCTCGGGGCAGCAGGGAGTAGAGGGGCAGCAGGGGTGTGGAATTCCTATCTCCCGATGCCGGGGACATGCAGTTCCGGGTGCCAGGCGGGTAATTGTTTTCTACATTTAGCCCGGATTTGGGCAAGCAGGGCTAAATGTGCAGCGGGGAAGCCGCAACTTGTTATGTACAAGTGATCTGCAGGCCTGCCATTCTCCATAGATCTCGGGGATGTCGCCGAGATCACTTGTATGTAGCTTGCAGGTCTGCCATTCTCCATGGGGGGGAGGGGGGTTTGTGGGTAGGGGGGCGCATTGAGGAACCTGACACATTGTATAACACTTCATCCAAAACTACAAAACAGGGAACACAATGAGGAAGGGAGAGGACAATTCTAAACTTGTCATTTTGTTCTCTTCCAGGTCCATCTTCAGGCCTCTGATTCATATTTATTACACATGGAAAATTCCAGAATCTGTTTTGCTACCTTGTACTATTTAAATAAAGTTTCAGAATTGGTGGTTTATGTGGACGATCATTTCATTCTGAGTAAAAAGTCATCAGATTGTGACACAGGAGGAGACGGAAGGTCACTTAAAGATGGAGCCTATTCACTCTCCACCCATCCATAGCACACAGAGATCCGTACGTTGTACCCCACCAATCAGAGATCGGCACCTGCTGACAGGCCTCCCTTATGGTGAACAGGGTGGGCGAGACATACTATAGACCTGATGTATCAACAGAGCTGGAGTTCCTTCCTCTCAGCCAATCAGATACACCTCTGCCCTCAAGTGTGAATCTGATTGGCGGTAGAGAATGAAGACGCACGCTCACTATTTGCTTGGTCCGCAGCTAAAATGGAGGGGCCCAAAAATTGTTAGAGGTAAATTGTGTGCTGGTCCACATGCCAATGGGAAGGCTCCCAGCAGCCATCCTTCCCAGTATAAATGGGCCCCTATATCACACTGGACCCTTATGCGGGGTCTACACACATGGTATGTCTGCCCCTGGGCTCTTGGTGTGGCTGAGCACAATGCCATCCTCTCCCCTGTCATCAGTCAGCACTGAAATTATTGCATTACATTAGTTTCTCCAGCCACACTTATAAAATATTTTATTAAAATAGGTTTTTCAAAATGGGTTCTGTACATAGCAAGCCGGCAATCCCGAGTCCCCCCCTCCCCCACACAATGTGTGTAAATGGTATGGTCCAAGTGACTACACGCAGAGTACGACAGATGGCAACAGTCCTGACCAATCACAAGTCTCTAATTCTGGAGCTCCCACTATGAATGGAATCCAGGAGACATGATTGGGGCGGAGTTACAAGACATCCAGGTGGAATCATCACGCTACGGTCAGCAGCAGCTTCTCCTTCTTTTTCCGTTTCCTCTTCTTCTCCTCGAACCTCTCGGTGGCGTCTGCAAAGAACAGGACTTCCTCCTTGGCTTCAATCTCTCGCTTCAAGAACTGCAGGGCGGCCATATTTACCCCCATGACGTCCTGAGAGAAAGGAGAGGCAACTACATCAGTACAAGAGATTGGAGGGTGTGAAGAGGGGGCGACGAGGCGTGCAGCGGGGGCGACGGCGGGAGGCGCG
>NW_017307622.1:206865-213030 GCF_000935625.1 Nanorana parkeri
GGGGGATTGGTATACCTATTGAGCTGTATGTGAAGCTACATAAAAGGAAATAATTTCCATTTATAAAATTCTGGAGCAGCTCTATTATGGACCCTCCCCCCTTATCACTCTCCCCCCTCATCACCCCCATCCCAGGATATAAAGACATTGACTGGAGTCAGCCGGTGACATATTGCAGCACTGGGGGCTTCTTACCCGGCCCTCCGACACCCGGGAGATGGTGCAGTTTTTCAGGTCTTCGATGACTCCCAGCAGAATCTGGTTGCTGGTGATTTGGCCGAAATGAATCCTGCGTACATGAGGAAGAGGCGGGGCAGAAAAGGTCAAAGCAAAAATTAGACAAAAAACATCAAATGCTACAAGAAATAATAAATAGAATCCTTCCATTGTCATTATATATCTTATTATAGAGCCGGTGATGTCACCGCTGGGTCCCTATGCTTCTCTATACAAGGCAGGCAGATCGTGGCTGGTGGGAGGGGCCGGCAGAGTGCTGTACATAGCTTCCTGAAAACATCACAGCACTCTGCCTCGGTACTGCTCTCAAGAGCCCTCAGATCTGATTGAAGAAGTGGGTGGGCTTTTGGGAGGAGTTATGCAAATACCAAAATGCTTTGATGAGTGGGTGTCAGTCTGGGGAAGTGGGCGGTCCTAGACAGGCTTTATATGCATGTGTGGGTGTCTGGAGGAGTGGGCGGTCCTAGACAGGCTTTATATGCATGGGTGGGCGTCAGTCTGGAGGAGTGGGCGGTCCTAGTCAGGCTGCATGTGCATAATGAGAGACTACCTTACCTGAGCAGGAAGAAGAGGCAGCGGCAGATCAGCTCCACCTCCTGACTGCGGATGATGTAATCCCGGAAGAGGGTCAGCAGGTCGGGGACGTAGGAGAACGGCAGGACGAGCAGCGACTCCTCCAGCTCACTGCAACAAAAGATCAGTTGTCATCAGTTCCCGGGCTGACCTCACAGCACCTCTACAGCCTCCTGTCACATGTTTTGGGGGTATTGACGAGGGACGTATGTAAAAGAGTCTTCAGCGTGCGATTTGACTCTGCAGCCAGCAGGTGTCACTGCTGCAGCCCATGGGTATGAAGGGAGCTGCCGCAACAGTGCCACCTGCTGGTGAGAGGAGGTATTACGCCGACATAGAAATTAACATGTAAAAAGAGACATTGATTGTAAACAAACAGCTGCTGTCCTGTCTATACAATATGGCCGGGGTGCCTGGACCACCCAACAGCATTATTCAGCTTCTGGCTGCAGAGATGAATTAACGATGAGGTAAGAAGATGGAGAGGGAAGCTAAAAGGATTCCCTGACATGAAAGCCTTTCCCCGTGTGACCGTCTCTAGGTGTCAGTAAACAGGTCCTCTTATTGCCCCCTATGCCCAGCAACATGGCATTTCCCTTCTAATGATGAGCTGCCAGGAGACAAAGGATGCATGGTGGGAGGAGCATGTGACCAAGCTGAAACCAATGACCAAGCACCAGGGTTGTCACATGCAGAAACCTCTCGCCCAGTGGTTTCCCACCCACTTCCTCCCGTCGGGCCGAGGCTTCCTGTCCGCTGTCACAGGCGTCGGAGGAGACAGGAAGCTGCGGCCCGGCAGGAGTGCGCTGTCCTGCACCCCTGGAGTGAGGATGGAGCTGCAGGGCTCCTCCTAGCCTGGCTGATGCTCTGGGGCCCAGTGAGTGTCCCTGTGCTGGGGAGGGGAAGGATTAGAATGGGGGACGGGAAACGGGTCCATGACGGGGCGCGGAAGGTTTTCGGTGTCACTAGGGTTGAGGTCCCCTGACCTACCACAAGCTACAAATGTCTACCAGAGCCGCTCCTCCGGAAAGGGTGATGGCGGAACTTGTTATTACTCTACATAGTCCAAGTGCAGGATCACCTCTATAGGGAGAGTAAACTTTGTGACGTCCAGAACGTACTCCGCGGACTGCGGGGGGGAGGGGAGGAGACAGAAGGTTAGTAATAGGAATGTACACAGTGCGGACGGAGGGATCATTAATATAAATTATCATCACTTATACTCTATGGGGGAGCATGATGATGAAAACTAGCCCGGAGGGGGGGGAAGAGACATTGCTCACTTCTGTTCCCCTCTGAACATAGGCAATCCCTACCTGAGGAAAACACAGGAAGAGCCGAGTTCTTATGTGACAATTGTGGAAATGGAGGATTCAGAAGATACAACCAGGATGTGATAGAAGAGGCGCCATCTAGTGTTGTATAATGTGATGAGAGCGCCATCTAGTGTCATATAATGGGGGGAGAGCGCCATCTAGTGTCATATAATGGGGGGAGAGCGCCATCTAGTGTCATATAATGGGGGGAGAGCGCCATCTAGTGTCATATAATGGGGGGAGAGCGCCATCTAGTGTCATATAATGGGGGGAGAGCGCCATCTAGTGTCATATAATGGGGGGAGAGCGCCATCTAGTGTCATATAATGGGGGGAGAGCGCCATCTAGTGTCATATAATGGGGGGAGAGCGCCATCTAGTGTCATATAATGGGGGGAGAGCGCCATCTAGTGTCATATAATGGGGGGAGAGCGCCATCTAGTGTCATATAATGGGGGGAGAGCGCCATCTAGTGTCATATAATGGGGGGAGAGCGCCATCTAGTGTCATATAATGGGGGGAGAGCGCCATCTAGTGTCATATAATGGGGGGAGAGCGCCATCTAGTGTCATATAATGGGGGGAGAGCGCCATCTAGTGTCATATAATGGGGGGAGAGCGCCATCTAGTGTCATATAATGGGGGGAGAGCGCCATCTAGTGTCATATAATGGGGGGAGAGCGCCATCTAGTGTCATATAATGGGGGGAGAGCGCCATCTAGTGTCATATAATGGGGGGAGAGCGCCATCTAGTGTCATATAATGGGGGGAGAGCGCCATCTAGTGTCATATAATGGGGGGAGAGCGCCATCTAGTGTCATATAATGGGGGGAGAGCGCCATCTAGTGTCATATAATGGGGGGAGAGCGCCATCTAGTGTCATATAATGGGGTGAGTGCGCCATCTAGTGTTCTATAATGGGGTGAGAACACTATCTAGTGTTCTATAATGGGGTGAGAGCGCCATCTAGTGTCATATAATGGGGTGAGTGCGCCATCTAGTGTTCTATAATGGGGTGAGAGCGCCATCTAGTGTCATATAATGGGGTGAGAACGCCATCTAGTGTCATATAATGGGGTGAGAACGCCATCTAGTGTCATATAATGGGGTGAGAACGCCATCTAGTGTCATATAATGGGGTGAGAGCGCCATCTAGTGTTCATTTCATATAGTGCAGAATTTCGCCCCTATTTTCAGTGATGGCGTCCTTTAAAATTTTGCAAAGTTTCAAGGCACCCCAGTCTTAAATGTAATTTAAAAAACAGGGGTTTCCCCTTTGCACTGAAGTCCCCCCCCTTTAAATCAGAAACCACTTTTCAGAGCGCCCTATACATCAGAGTTCCCCCTTAAACAAATGAATCATGCCATCACATAAGGAGCCGGAACTGCGGCAGCATGGGAGAGGGTGGGGGGGACATTTTTGAGGCACCCCTAAGAAAGCCAGAAGGCTCCCTGGTTGCAAAAGGGCGGCATAGTGTGTTAGAATGGAGTGAGGGCGCCACCTAGTGTTGATTTAGCATAGTGTTATATAATGGTGTTAGTGCTCCACCTAGTGTTCATTTTGTATATGCTTGCAAACTTTTTTTCAGTGACGGCACATTTTAAAAAGTTATGCTAGATCTCGAGCCTTCCCAGTCTAAAATGTAATGGGTTTTTAAAGGGGGTAACCGCATGCAAAACACACAAAAGAAGTAGGGGTTCCCCCTTTAAATCAGGAACCCACATTTTCTGAGTCATTTTTACATTAGAGTTCCCCCTTCACATCAGAATTCTACCATCACATCAGGATCCACAGCTACGGCAGAATGGTAGAGGGTTAAGGGACTGGCTGGAAAATTTCGAGTCACCCCTGAGGAAGCCAGAAGGCTCCCTGGTTGAGAAAGGTTGGCATAGGGTTTTAGAATGGGGTAGCACGCCACCTAGTGTTCATTCAGCATAGTGCTATATAATGGTGCAAGTGCGCCATCTAGTGTTCATTTAGTAGTGTTACATAATGGGGCAAGTGCGCCATCTAGTGTTCATTTGGTAGTGCTATATAATGGTGTAAGTGCGCCATCTAGTGTTCAGTTAGCATAGTGCTATATAATGGTGCAAGTGCGCCATCTAGAGTTCATTTAGCATAGTGCTATATAATGGTGTAAGTGCGCCATCTAGTGTTCATTTAGCATAGTGTTGGTTATAGATTGTATTTTTCCTCTACAGCGGTGAATCTCAGACTTCAATGTGTGAATCCTGTGCAGTACTTTGACACACGTGGGGTAACTCAGGGCCGTTTCTGATCATTAATACGCTGGCCAGGTTGTCACACCAGCGGACGGATACAAGGGTCGGGATATAATTAAGTGAACGGCGTTCTAAGCCATCCACCAGGTAATAGTTTGATCATAAAAAGTGGCTTGTTCCTTTACACTTACCGATATGTTCCCGTACGCCTGCAGGATCGGGTGAATCTTCCGTGGGAGCTGTGAGCGCAGAACACAAGGTGACATTAATTAGTCGTCTGGTATTAACCCTCTACACGCCAGCGGTGACACAATGTACCATGTGACTCGCCACCGACCCCGCCTCGGCTATAACCCCCAATGCATTTCCTTAATACTAGGCAATGAGCGCGCCGCTACTAATGTTCAAGGCTGAAGGAGAGAAAACGTTCACGGCGACCAACCAGAGTCCACGTTCCAACATCCTGGTCCTAATCACCTTTCTCCCCGCTGCTTTGCACAGCGCCTCGTGCTCCTTCATTTTGGCGCTCTCCTCGCGGTGCAGCTCCACGGCCTCCATGATGCGCTCAGTCTGAAAGGCAAAAAGGATCACATGAGAGGTTCAGGTTCGGCCAATATTCTAATCGGGGGGAGGGGGGTCATGTGATCGGGGAAATCTGATCCAGGAGCAAAAGGCAGGGAATGATAACCGATCTGAGGTCATTTGACCGGGCCAATGTGATCCAGGATCCTAGAACGTGGAACGATATCTGATCTGGGGTCATGTGACCAGGCCAATGTGATCCAGGATCATAGAACGATATCTGATCTGGGGTCATGTGACCGGGCCAATGTGATCCAGGATCCTAGAACGTGGAACGATATCTGATCTGGGGTCATGTGACCGGGCCAATGTGATCCAGGATCCTAGAACGTGGAACGATATCTGATCTGGGGTCATGTGACCAGGCCAATGTGATCCAGGATCATAGAACGATATCTGATCTGGGGTCATGTGACCGGGCCAATGTGATCCAGGATCCTAGAACGTGGAACGATATCTGATCTGGGGTCATGTGACCGGGCCAATGTGATCCAGGATCATAGAACGATATCTGATCTCGGGTCATGTGACCGGGCCAATGTGATCCAGGATCACAGAACGTGGAATGATATCTGATCTCGGGTCATGTGACCGGGCCAATTTGATCCAGGATCCTAGAACGTGGAACGATATCTGATCTCGGGTCATGTGACCGGGCCAATGTGATCACAAGACATTGAACGATATCCGATCATGAATTAGAAGAGCCAGGGAACGGCAACGTCTGGTTCTATAAATGCTACAGGGCAAAGTTTTTGGAAAGTTCAGAACCTTGGTCGGGTCAGGAATTGGATCGGCTGAGCCATAGTAAGGGACTGTGTAGGGGAACCCGAGAACTTAGATTGGCGCTGTACGAGGCGGGGAGATGAGCCGATAAAGAGGAAGAAACGGATTGCACTCACGGCTTTCACAGTCTCGATGGTCTTCTTTCCGGCCAGTCCCGTCTCCCCGTCCTTCTCCCCCGCCACCTGCAGAGAAAGGGACGCCATCATTAGTAGGGACGCCAGCAGGACGCTTTACCAACACAAGACGATGATATGCGGACTCGGCACATCCAACTCACCACCGGCTGGTCTCCTTTGCCTACGTTCTCCTCAAACTCCGCTTCACGTTGCTGGAAAAGGAGAAATACGACCAGTTACCACCAACTCATCAGTACCGAGGAATCCCACCTGGTAATAGTAGCGGCCTCATCCCCAAACCTAATTATTTATGGCCCCCCCCCACAGGCCTCGT
>NW_017307622.1:213066-213513 GCF_000935625.1 Nanorana parkeri
TCCATATCACAACCCCAGTGCCCCCCCTTCCCCCATTGCAGGCCTCCTCCGCTCTCACCATCTCCCGCTCCTCCTCCAGGATAAGAGGTTCCCTCGTCCGCTCCCACAGCCGCAGCGACTTGTCATGTGAAGATGAGACGACGTGGTCGCCATTGGGACTGACGGCCAAGCACCAGACCTCTCCGTGGTGGCCCTGAGAGACCCGAGAGCAGAAGTTATTGTCATTCGACACGTCGGAGGGTAATAAATCTGAATGTCAGGCCTCAGGCCGGCCTCACCTCCAGAGTCTGAATCTGCTGGAAGAGATCGGCATCCCATTGCTTCACCTTCCGGTCCTTCCCACCGCTGAAGAACAGATGAGTCTTCGGGACAAACTGCAGAAACATGACGCTGCGAGGAGGAGGAGGACATACGTGACGTGACCCCAGGGGCAAGACAAATATAATG
>NW_017307622.1:213649-215894 GCF_000935625.1 Nanorana parkeri
GAGGGAGGGAAGGAGGAATAGAGGGAGGGAAGGAATAGAGGGAGGGAAGGAAGGGAGGGAAGGAAGGAAAGAGGGAGGGAAGGAGGAATAGAGGGAGGGAAGGAAGGAAGGAAGGAAGGGAGGGAAGGAAGGAGGGAGGGAAGGAGGGAGGGAAGGAAGAATAGAGGGAGGGAAGGAAGAAAGGAAGTGAGGGAAGGAAGGAGGGAGGGAAGGAGGGAGGGAAGGAAGGAGGAATAGAGGGAGGGAAGGAAGAAAGGAAGTGAGGGAAGGAAGGAGGGAGGGAAGGAGGGAAGGAAGGAGGGAAGGAGGGAGGGAGGGAAGGAGGAATAGAGGGAGGGAAGGAAGAAAGGAAGTGAGGGAAGGAAGGAGGGAGGGAAGGAGGGAGGGAAGGAGGGAGGGAAGGAAGGGAGGAATAGAGGGAAGGCTTCAAGGGACGATATGACAGGAGTTCCACTTTAAAACAAATCCTAATTCTTTGTAATCCTGTAATATGAACTCCGCACAGAGGGGCGTGTCTCCTAGGACAGGACACACCCCCGAGGTCTGCTAATACATCTATTCTAGCTCACCTGTCATCGTGGGCGAAGAGCGAGCGGTGACAGTCCCCAAAGTCCAGACCCCAGATCTTTATATTCCGATCGGCAGAGCCGGTGACGATGATGGCGCTGTCCTGCAAGAACCACCCGTGATTAGTCCCGTTATGTTGGCCGGAGCAGGAAACAATATAACTGGTTGTAGACATCGCCCATGACAGATACAGTCTGAAAACGTCATCCGTGTAATTTAGGGGTGCTTAGTACACCCACCAGCCCCCTCCTCCCCCGCAGAGCCCCCCCGCAGCATTCACCAGCAATATGAATATGAGGTCGGGGGGTCTTACGCCGGATCAGATGTGTAATACTCACATAGGAGATGTCCATACACAGGACGGGCAGCTTGTGTCCATACAGAGTGAGGAAGAACTGCAAAGACAGACGCAGAGTGTGAGAGCGAGAATTACAACGTGACCACGAGGAGCGACCCCGGGGGTCCCGGCCGTACCTTCAACGTGTCAACAAAGAAGGTTTTCACCGTGCAGTCCAGCAGAGACACCGCGAGGAGACGACTGTCCGGGCTATAGCGCACGCACAGCACGTCCTCGTCCATCTGTAACACGCGAGTCTGCTTCACGGAGAGGCGGCGGCTGTGGGGGCGGGGCAACAGAAGCAATGGAGTGAGTTCATTGGGGGACATGGGAGAGCTCAATGTAGGTTCTGCTAATACATCTGTTGTCCTAGGACAGGACACCACCCCCCCCCCCCCCCCCCCCCCCCCCCCCCGGACACCCCCCCCCCCCCCAACCCCCCCCAGGTCTCCTACTACATCTATTCTCCTAAAACAGGACACACCTCCAAGGTCTGATAATACATCTATACTCCTAGGACAGGACACACCCCGAGGTCTCCTAATATATCTATTCTCCTAGGACCAAACACACCCTCCAGGTCTGCTAATGCATCTATTCTCCTAGGACAGGACACACCCCTGAGGTCTGCAAATACATCTATTCTCCCATGACAGGGCACACCCCTGAGGTCTCCTAATACAAAAGATCTATTCTCCCATGACAGGACACACCCCTGAGGTCTGCAAATACATCTATTCTCCCATGACAGGACACACCCGAGGTCTGCAAATACATCTATTCTCCCATGACAGGGCACACCCCTGAGGTCTGCAAATACATCTATTCTCCTATGACAGGACACACCCGAGGTCTGCAAATACATCTATTCTCCCATGACAGGGCACACCCCTGAGGTCTGCAAATACATCTATTCTCCCATGACAGGGCACACCCCTGAGGTCTCCTAATACAAAAGATCTATTCTCCCATGACAGGACACACCCCTGAGGTCTGCAAATACATCTATTCTACCAGGTCTGCTAATACATCTATTCTCCTTTCAGAAATTGGGAAAAAATGAGAGAAAGGTTATTATTAGATATGAATCTGTGGGTCACGTGCCGTGATGGAACAGTCCATACCCAGGACAAGAAATCAGGTTAACGCTCCCCATCGGGATGATAGAAGGTTCTAATCCTTTCAGGCACCATACCACCCTAAATAATATTACATGTGCATTTATAAAAGCCTCCCTTGTGCAGACATCCAAAAGCTCTAAGGGTTTCCGCCATCTTGGATGTGATGTCCGTTGCCCGGTGGACTCAGAGCTGTCACCCAAGTCACAAACTATAGCAGATC
>NW_017307622.1:215953-220723 GCF_000935625.1 Nanorana parkeri
CCCCCACCCCCCCGCTATGAGACACATGCATGTAGCTGTCTCTGGAAGTCAGGCCTGTGGCTGTAAAGAATCCTGCAATGCCCCATGGGATTTGTAGTTCCACAACAGCTGGAGGGCCCGGAGTTTGCCCACCCCTGCTCCATAGTATTCCCCATTGTTCCTCCCCCATCTGCTACATTAAAGGTTATGTATAGGGATGCACCGATACCACTTTTTTAAGACCGAGTACCGATACTTTTGATCATGTACTCGCCGATACCAATTACCGATACTTTTTCTTAAAGGGACAGGTCACATTTTTTCTAAAGCAATACAAACCAATGCTTTTTCTTAATATTATGATTCATGAGATGACGAGGGAGCATGACGCCGGCTTCCCGGCCGATCCGAATGCCGGGCGCTGCGTCATTACACGGCGCCCGGCTTCGCTAGCTTCCTGACCAATCGGGAAGCCGGGCAGTGCGTCATTGCACGCTACCCAGCTTCCTGATTGGCCCGGGAAGTCGGCTCCATGCTCCCTCATCACAAGTGACGAGAGAGCATGGAGCCGTTTCCTGGCCAATCAGGAAACCGGGCAGCGTGTAATGATGCGCTGCCCGGCTTCCTGATACAGGAAGTACTCGTGCTAGGTATCGGAGCATTTGGGCGAGTACGAGTACTCACCCAAATACTTGGTATCGGCACCGATATCGGTGCATCCCTAGTTATGTAGGCAGATACGGAGGAGCTTGGCCAGCACAGACAGTACTTAGACACTCCCAGAAGAGGAGAGGACTATAATACACAAGGGAGGGGGGATAGGGAAACAACTCTTCCTGGATTGGTCAAGTTAAAAGTACTTTGCAAGTGAATTAAAGATCATGTATGTAAAAAAATTATGCCAGTGAGCATGGTTCCCTCTGACATATTTCACGCCCTTAACCTGCACTGCAGTGAACCGGTAATCCCCTTTAATAGTTCACCGTTGCAGATGTAGGAATTACGCCTTCAATCCCCTGAACCGCTCACATATGAACTCTATGAACCTTTCATACGACCCGCAGCCATGATCCTCACCTGCTCTGAGCCTCAGAGTCATCGCTGACCAGTTCAAACTCCCAGAACTTCACGGCCTTATCGGCACCTCCGGTCACGAACCCTCTCTGAAAGACACGACGGGAGAGACCATCACAAATATAGAACCGGCGCCGTGCGGGCCACTCCGCTCCCTGCCTGCTATACCCCAGAACCTTACCTGGTCCGGTGACAGGGAGATGGACCACAATGCCCCATCATGGGCAGGTATGGAGTCCAGCTCAGTCCCCGTGGACAAATCAAACAGCTGCAGCTTGCCAGACTGAAAGACACACAGGTTATAGAATGACGCATGGCGGGGACGCGCATGGGGACACGCATGATAATCAAAGCCATCAGGGTTCAATGCTGAACCGCCCCCAGTGGGTCTATGATGTAAGAAAGGACATTGGAGGGTAAAGCACCTTTGCAGGCAGAACTGATGAGAGCGGCTCTATGTAAATGCAGCAAAAAAAGCGTCAGGGCCGTATAATGTAATAGAGCAACACCGAGTGCAGTATCTCCGTGCAATCATTGGCTGCCTGTGGCGTGTCTCCGGATCCATAAAGGAAACTTCATGACCTTATATACTGACAACACACTCCTGAGGTGTAACGTAAGAGATACGTCCTAAAAACATCACAAAGACTTTCCAGGATGCATCTCTTACGTCCAAGCTCCTCTAACCCCCCATCCCCCCTCCCCACGCTGCTATCACTGGCAAATACCGGCTGACAAAAGGACAAAATCGCTTTGCATGACACATGAGGAGCAGCTGCCAAATGCAGCATCACCTGTGTGAAATGACACTTGTACATAGTCTGTCAGGGTCATCGAGTAAATACAATGTAACAATGGTTTGATGTATTGTATTTACTATTTCATTTCACATGTGTGACCTCTGATCTGAATTACACATCACTTAAAGAAACCTTACAAGTTAAAAATAATAATAATGTATTCCTATTTACATTTTAATTACCCTTTATCGGCCCTAATTATTTTTGCTGGTTTTTTTATGTGCTTCTATTCTGCCTTAAGATGTCCTCAGTTCTCTGGGTTGAATATCGTTTCTGCCCCCACCAACCCTCCCCCTGGCAGTACTTCTTTTCTGCCACTAGATGTCCTCCGTCTCCTGGATAGAATGGTGCAGTATCCTGCAGTACATCAATTCTGCAACTAGATGTCCTCAGTCTTCTGGGTGGAATAATGGTGATGTTCCCTGCAGTGCTTCTATTCTGCCGCTAGATGGCCTCAGTCTTTTGGGTGGAATAATGACCCTGTTCCCTGCAGTGCTTCTATTCTGCAACTAGATGTCCTCAGTCTCCTGGATAGAATAATGGTGCTGTAACCTGCAGTACTTCTTTTCTGCCACTAGATGTCCTCAGTCTACTAAGTAAAATGGTGCTGTAACCTGCAGTACTTCTTTTCTGCCACTAGATGTCCTCAGTCTCCTGAATAGAATGGTGCAGTATCCTGCAGTACATCAATTCTGCAACTAGATGTCCTCAGTCTTCTGGGTGGAATAATGGTGATGTTCCCTGCAGTGCTTCTATTCTGCAACTAGATGTCCTCAGTCCTTTTGGGTGGAATAATGACCCTGTTCAATGTAGTGCTTCTATTCTGCCACTAGATGTCCTCAGTCTCCTGGGTGGAATAATGGTGCCGTAGCCTGCAGTACTTTTATTCTGCCACTAGATGTCAGTCTCCTGGGTGGAATAATGGTGCCGTAGCCTGCAGTACTTCTATTCTGCCGCTAGATGTCCTCAGACTCCTGGGTGGAGTAATGGTGCTGTAGCCTGCAGTACTTCTATTCTGCCACTAGATGTCAGTCTTCTGGGTGGAATAACAGTGCTGTAGCCTGCAGTACTTCTATTCTGCCGCTAGATGTCCTCAGACTCCTGGGTGGAGTAATGGTGCCGTAGCCTGCAGTACTTCTATTCTGCCACTAGATGTCCTCAGTCTCCTGGGTGGAATAATGGTGCCGTAGCCTGCAGTACTTCTATTCTGCCACTAGAAGTCCTCAGTGTGGAATAATGGTGATGTAACCTGCAGTACTTCTATTCTGCCACTAGATGTCCTCTGTCTCCTGGGTGGAGTAATGGTGCCGTAGCCTGCAGTACCTCTATTCTGCCACTAGATGTCATCAGTCTCCTGGGTTGAACACTGTCCAGAGTCACTCAACCAGGAAGACCCAGGACATTACTGTGACTACAGGGTGTCATGGGCCCGCCCACTTGTGGGCCCTCCACCATATCGGCTCCCTGCACTCACAAATCCCCTGGAAACACAGATTACAGCCGACTTCTCGTGTCTGTGACGGCCACACAAGAGAAAACGCTACAAAGACCCGGAACTTGGGGCTCGATGGTTTCCCCCGGTGACATGGCGCACTCACCTTGGTCCCCACAATGACGTGTCTGTCTCCGGGGACAAAGAGGGAGCAGAGGGCGTACTCGCACGTCATCGTCCGGATGCACTGCAGCGTCGACCTGCAAAAAGAGAGAACGCAGTGACATCACAGCCACGCTCTGCGACATCAGAAGAAGTAACAGAGTGCACCGCAGTAACCAGCACTGGGGTACGCGGTTCATATCCTGGCCAGGACACTGTCTGCATGGAGTTTGTATGTTCTCCCGGTGTTGGGACACTCCATGGACATGTGGGTAGGTGAACTGGCTGTCAGGTATCAGAGGCGGGGCCTCAGAGTGTAGCTGTCACTGATAAATACAATGTAACAATATCTGATACATTGTATTTACTCTTTCATTCAGTGCAGATGAAAGGCGGGGCTATGACATCACAAATGCAATCCTAACGCTCCCCAAATACACCATACGGTCAGCAGGACGCGGTCACCTGACCATCACTATGGCCGCCCCCTATAAGGACCGCCCCCTCCGAATGATGGGCCCTGTGAACGCTCCCCCATACAAAGACAATGGAACCCTCCGGAAGTCGGCTTTACCTGTTCCAGACCTTGACGGACTCCGCTGACGCCGACAGCACGGCGATGTTATCCGAGCTGAACGCCAGCGTGCGCACGTCGCTGCGGTGGGCCCACAGGGTGAGCCGGGCGCTCTTGTTGCACTCGATGGGGCCGGGCTGGGACGGGTCCGCCGGTAACGTGAAACACTCCACGCTGTTGTTCTGCAGCAGCACCACCACCTTCAGCTCCCCTCTGCCGGACGCCAGCAGGTCACATGACCTGAGAGGACGCAAAGCCACGGAATTAATCACTGGCGTCAATTGTTACGCCGAAAAGGAGGCAAAAACGCAAGTTATCGTCTCGTTACTTGATCTTGGAGGAGGACTTGATGACCGTCAGCTTCTGGATCTCGTCTTGAAGCGTCCTCTCCACCGCCGCCTCCTCTTCAGGCTCCTCCCCTTTCTTCTGCCTGAAACAACAAAGCATTGTTACATTGTATCATTATTGTCTATGGATACTTTGTATTCTCATCCGTTCTATCGGGGGTCTTCATTATAAGAAAGACAGCCAATCAGGTGTCAGCTTGGCTGCCAAAGGGAACTCCCCTGACTGAAGCCACGCCTTCCAATTTCATCCTTCTATACCAGTGACGGTTTATCCGTCCACAATCACTGAGATGAGGGGTGTGGGAACCAATTATTATATTTCTTCACGTACTACGCCACAGCCCTGGCACCCGACACTGCTGAACTTCCATTAGCACACCATTTCCACTACACTGAACGTCC
>NW_017307622.1:220784-223997 GCF_000935625.1 Nanorana parkeri
ACTTTGTTTTCTTTTTGGCCCGTTTAAGTTTCTTCTCCATCTTCTTACTGATCTCGTCCTCATTCAGAACACAGAAGACCTCCAGCTGGGAGTCCGCGCCCTGCGTGTATACACCTCCATCATCAGTCACCATGGCACACTGACACCTCCATCATCAGTCATCATGGCACACCGACCCCTCCATCATCAGTCACCATGGCACACTGACACCTCCATCATCAGTCATCATGGCACACCGACCCCTCCATCATCAGTCACCATGGCACACTGACACCTCCATCATCAGTCATCATGGCACACCGACCCCTCCATCATCAGTCACCATGGCACACTGACACCTCCATCATCAGTCATCATGGCACACCGACCCCTCCATCATCAGTCACCATGGCACACTGACACCTCCATCATCAGTCATCATGGCACACCGACCCCTCCATCATCAGTCACCATGGCACACTGACACCTCCATCATCAGTCATCATGGCACACCGACCCCTCCATCATCAGTCACCATGGCACACTGACACCTCCATCATCAGTCATCATGGCACACCGACCCCTCCATCATCAGTCACCATGGCACACTGACACCTCCATCATCAGTCATCATGGCACACCGACCCCTCCATCATCAGTCACCATGGCACACTGACACCTCCATCATCAGTCATCATGGCACACCGACCCCTCCATCATCAGTCACCATGGCACACTGACACCTCCATCATCAGTCATCATGGCACACCGACCCCTCCATCATCAGTCACCATGGCACACTGACACCTCCATCATCAGTCATCATGGCACACCGACCCCTCCATCATCAGTCACCATGGCACACTGACACCTCCATCATCAGTCATCATGGCACACCGACCCCTCCATCATCAGTCACCATGGCACACTGACACCTCCATCATCAGTCATCATGGCACACCGACCCCTCCATCATCAGTCACCATGGCACACTGACACCTCCATCATCAGTCATCATGGCACACCGACCCCTCCATCATCAGTCACCATGGCACACTGACACCTCCATCATCAGTCATCATGGCACACCGACCCCTCCATCATCAGTCACCATGGCACACTGACACCTCCATCATCAGTCATCATGGCACACCGACCCCTCCATCATCAGTCACCATGGCACACTGACACCTCCATCATCAGTCATCATGGCACACCGACCCCTCCATCATCAGTCACCATGGCACACTGACACCTCCATCATCAGTCATCATGGCACACCGACCCCTCCATCATCAGTCACCATGGCACACTGACACCTCCATCATCAGTCATCATGGCACACCGACCCCTCCATCATCAGTCACCATGGCACACTGACACCTCCATCATCAGTCATCATGGCACACCGACCCCTCCATCATCAGTCACCATGGCACACTGACACCTCCATCATCAGTCATCATGGCACACCGACCCCTCCATCATCAGTCACCATGGCACACTGACACCTCCATCATCAGTCATCATGGCACACCGACCCCTCCATCATCAGTCACCATGGCACACTGACACCTCCATCATCAGTCATCATGGCACACCGACCCCTCCACCAGCAGTCATCATGGCACACTGACACCTCCATCACCATGGCACACTGACACCTCCATCACTCACATGACAAGCCAGGAAGCGTCTGGTGCGGTCGGCCCCCAGAGACACCACGCGGTCCCTTCCTTCCCTCATGATGGATCCGTATCGCCGGCAGGTCAGGATCCGCTGAAAATACAATGACATCCATATAATTCTGTCCTGCAGATGACAATCTCCCGGGCCCCGGGCCCTAACCTCACCTCCTCGGTCGTCACCTCCTCCTCCTCCGTCGCTTCCTCTTCATCATCTTCCGTCTCCAGAGAAGGAACTTTAGATTTCTTCATTCGAGGTTCCTCAGAGTCTTCGCGCTGTGCGGACACAATGGAGGAAACATTGAGCATGGCAGGAGGCGGAGCAGACTGGAAAGGGTCTGCGGATAGATGGGAAGCCAGCTGCAGTGCATTATGGGATGTGGGGGGCGTGGCCAAACTCCAATATAGGAAAATCTGCACACTGCGTGCACACCGCGCCCAACGATTATGTATGTCACAGAGGAGTTCAAAACCACCAACTGGACACGTGGGGCTCCCTAAAAAAGCACAAAGAAATGTCCGCTCGCTGTGCATTGGGCTTCCACGTCACGGCCCCCAGATTCTCCCAAGAGTGCTGAATGACATGCAGACAGATATGCCTCCGGGGCAGGGCGCCTTCGGGGCAGGGGCCAAGGGCAGGGCGCCTTCGGGGCAGGGGCCAAGGACAGGCCGCCTTCGGGGCAGGGGCCAAGGACAGGCCGCCTTCGGGGCAGGGGCCAAGGACAGGCCGCCTTCGGGGCAGGGGCCAAGGACAGGCCGCCTTCGGGGCAGGGGCCAAGGACAGGCCGCCTTCGGGGCAGGGGCCAAGGACAGGCCGCCTTCGGGGCAGGGGCCAAGGACAGGCCGCCTTCGGGGCAGGGGCCAAGGACAGGCCGCCTTCGGGGCAGGGGCCAAGGACAGGCCGCCTTCGGGGCAGGGGCCAAGGACAGGCCGCCTTCGGGGCAGGGGCCAAGGACAGGCCGCCTTCGGGGCAGGGGCCAAGGACAGGCCGCCTTCGGGGCAGGGGCCAAGGACAGGCCGCCTTCGGGGCAGGGGCCAAGGACAGGCCGCCTTCGGGGCAGGGGCCAAGGACAGGCCGCCTTCGGGGCAGGGGCCAAGGACAGGCCGCCTTCGGGGCAGGGGCCAAGGACAGGCCGCCTTCGGGGCAGGGGCCAAGGACAGGCCGCCTTCGGGGCAGGGGCCAAGGACAGGCCGCCTTCGGGGCAGGGGCCAAGGACAGGCCGCCTTCGGGGCAGGGGCCAAGGACAGGCCGCCTAGGGAAGTGACAGGGAAATCTCCCCACGAGAGAACTAGTCATTAATAAAACACCAGTGCAGGATCTAACCACGGGAGCCGACGCTCTGAACCCTTCCGCCTACCTCTGTGCGATGGCCCACCATGGTCTGGAAGCAGTGCTGTGTGTCCAGGTCCCACCATTTCACCAGCGTGTCTTTACCGCTACAAAGAAATTCATCATTAAAAATCACATTTATTTCCCAATCCTCAAACCCTACATGTGAACGGCGATCACGTCCTCTCTACGCGGCCGGACTCGCCATCGCCGTCACTA
>NW_017307622.1:224207-224425 GCF_000935625.1 Nanorana parkeri
GCAGCGGTCTCTCTGCAGAGATCCCCCCACCCCCTCCCCCTTTGCTGAGTTGAACCCATAGCTCTGAAATCAGGAAAGTTCATTCTCTCTGCTGATTGGAGAGTTCTAGCTTTGACTCAGCAGGGGGTATTTCAGACTTCTGCAGAGAGACTACTGCTTCCACACAGAGAGAAAGGGTCATTCTCTGCAGCTTGCTGAGAGGCTTTTCTGCTCAGATC
>NW_017307622.1:224490-227720 GCF_000935625.1 Nanorana parkeri
CCCACCTAGGTGGTCGTAGCTCAGCGCCGTCACCGCCGATTTGTGCCCATTGAAGGTGATCCCGCTCTCGCCGCTGAGAAGACTGAACACCCGTATGGAGCCATCCTCGTATCCCACAGCCAATGAGAGCCCGTCGGGGGAGGGGCAGAGCTGTGTCACCTCCTGCTTCTGGCCTTGTAAAATGAGGACCTGTAATGTAACACAGTAGTCAGAGTTTGCAGCATCTCCGATACATTGTCACCCCGTCATTGTAACATTGTCCCCTCACCAGTACATTGTCACCCCATCATTGGTACATTGTATCCTCACCAGTACATTGTCACCCCGTCATTGTTACATTGTCTCCTCACCAGTACATTGTCACCCCGTCATTGTAACATTGTCCCCTCACCAGTACATTGTCACCCCATCATTGTAACATTGTCACCCCGTCATTGGTACATTGTCACCCCGTCATCGCTACATTGTCCCCTCGCCAGTACATTGTCATCCCGTCATTGGTACATTGTATCCTCACCAGTACATTGTCACCCCGTCATTGTTACATTGTCTCCTCACCAGTACATTGTCACCCCGTCATTGTAACATTGTCCCCTCACCAGTACATTGTCACCCCGTCATTGTTACATTGTCCCCTCACCAGTAGATTGTCATCCCGTCATCGCTACATTGTATCCTCACCACTACATTGTCACCCCGTCATCGCTACATTGTATCCTCGGCAGTAGATTGTCACCCCGTCATTGTTACATTGTCCCCTCACCGGTACATTGTCATCCCGTCATTGTTACATTGTCTCCTCACCAATACATTGTCACCCCGTCATTGTAACATTGTATCCTCACAAGTACATTGTCACCCCATCATTGGTACATTGTATCCTCACCAGTACATTGTCACCCCATCATTGGTACATTGTTCCCTCACCAGTACATTGTCACCCCGTCATTGGTACATTGTATCCTCACCAATACATTGTCACCCATCATTGGTACATTGTATCCTCACCAGTACATTGTCACCCCGTCATTGGTACATTGTATCCTCACCAGTACATTGTCACCCCGTCATTGGTACATTGTATCCTCATCAGTACATTGTCACCCCGTCATTGTTACATTGTCTCCTCACTAGTACATTGTCACCCCGTCATTGTTACATTGTCACCACGTCAATGTTACATTGTCACCTCACCAGTACATTGTCACCCCGTCATTGTTACATTGTCCCCTATCATTGTAACATTGTATCCTCATCAGTACATTGTCACTCTGTCATTGTTACATTGTCACCCCGTCATTGTTACATTGTCCCCTCACCAGTACATTGTCACCCCGTCATTGTTACATTGTCCCCTCACCAGTACATTGTCACCCCGTCATTGTTACATTGTCTCCTCACCAGTACATTGTCACCCTGTCATTGTTACATTGTATCCTCACCAGTACATTGTCACCCTGTCATTGTTACATTGTCTCCTCACTAGTACATTGTCACCCCGTCATTGTTACATTGTATCCTCACCAGTACATTGTCACCCCATCATTGGTACATTGTATCCTCACCAGTACATTGTCACCCCATCATTGTTACATTGTCCCCTCACCAGTACATTGTCACCCATCATTGTAACATTGTAGCCTCATCAGTACATTGTCCCCTCGTCATTGTTACATTGTCCCCTCACCAGTACATTGTCACATTGTATCCTCATCAGTACATTGTCACCCCGTCATTGTTACATTGTATCCTCACCAGTACATTGTCTCCCCATCATTGTTACATTGTCACCCCGTCATTGTTACATTGTCACCCCGTCATTGTTACATTGTCTCCTCACTAGTACATTGTCACCCCGTCATTGTTACATTGTATCCTCACCACTACATTGTCACCCTATCATTGGTACATTGTCCCCTCACCAGTACATTGTCACCCCATCATTGGTACATTGTATCCTCACCAGTACATTGTCACCCTGTCATTGTTACATTGTATCCTCATCAGTACTGTGCCCCCCTGTCATTGTTACATTGGTGCTCCGTTTTGAGTCATTCCTGCCTGGTGGGTGACTATTTCATCTTACTATTGGGCATCAGGTTGATTCTCTATGTCCTCCCTCTAATCGTGTTGGAAGGTTCCCCCATCAAGCAAGGGGTTCGGCCTCAGCCAATGTCAGATTCGGGCGTTGGTCTTTCAGATGGCTCTTGGGCTGCAGGCATTGCCAAGTCCAGTACTGTTGGTAATACGTTATTGTTACACCTCTTGGTGGGTTCAGATGGTCCAACTTCTTGCTTGGTGCTCCCATCTGTTTTGAGCCATCCCTCCATGGTGGGTGACCATTTCTTCCTAGTCTTGGGCATCAGGCTGGTTCTCCCTGACCTCCCTCTGGTCATGTTGGCAGGTTGCCCTATCAGGCAGGCAGGGGGTTTGGCCTCATCCGGTGTCAGATTTGAGTGTTGGTCCTTCAGGAGGTTCTTGGGCTGCAGGCAGTGCCCAGGTCTGTTTTGTTGGGTACTTACCCCTCATTTGGAAAGCTCAATGGTTAAAGACTTCCTGTGTCCCTCACTGAGTGAGAAAGAAAATAGGACATTTGTGCGCACTGTAAAGTCCTTTTCTTCGGTGGCCCATTGAGGAACGCAGGTCCCGCCCCGGGTACTGCCTGCTACAAACTGAGGCATGCTGGGAGTAAGAGGAGTCAACTTAGGCCAGAGAGTTTTTGTTTGCCCGTGCCCAATCCTCCTGTAGGCGGCGGCATAACCCGACAATACAGAAACTCTATTTTAATGAAGTATAAGGCAAACAGAAGGAGGAGCCAGGAGTAGTGGGTGTGCCTAGGAATTCCTCTCCAGCATCATGACCCAGGGGGTTCACAGACCCCTTCTCCTCCAATCCCCGCTGCTCTCCCCCGCCTGTAAGGGCAGAGGCAGCGGGGATCCGAATCAGAGGACAGAGATGACTCACCTTCTCTCCCTTCCGAGTGTCCCAGATGAAGACGTGTTCACAGGCGCCAACCGCCACGTAGCGCCCCTTCTCTCCACGCAGGGTGACAAAGCACACGTTGGCCTTCGGGCCGGCGATCACCCCAAATACGGCGGAGGCGGCGTACCGGAGATACTGCTTGGTGAGGCCCATGGTGCTGCCGGCTGGTGGAAGGAAGGGAGAGGGGAAATGTAATATAGGAAATACATACAATGCAATGTATGGGGGGGTTTCCGGGGTACAGAGGG
>NW_017307622.1:228543-229349 GCF_000935625.1 Nanorana parkeri
GGGGTACAGAGGGGGGGGACACACCGATATACATATAGGGTAGATCAGGGATATTATGGGATAGATATTAGTCCCGGGGTACACTGATATACATATAGGGGAGATCAGGGATATTATGGGATATATATCAGTTCTGGGGTACAGTGGGGGGGGGGCACTGATCTACATATAGAGATCAGGGATAATATGGGATATATATCAGTTGCGGGGTACAGGGGGGAGCATTGATATACATATAGAGATCAGGGATATTATGGGATAGATATCAGTTCCGGGGTACAGGGGGGAGCATTGATATACATATAGAGATCAGGGATAATATGGGATATATATCAGTTGCGGGGTACAGGGGGGAGCGTTGATATACATATAGGGGAGATCAGGGATAATATGGGATAGATATCAGTTCCGGTGAAGTTCTGATCACACTCACCCGTAGCTCCCCTTGCAAACACGTGTTCCGTGGGCGGAGCTCACCGGACGGGCCGCGCAGGCGCACTCTGCAGACTGCGGCGCACGTAGAGAAACCCCGCCCAGAACCACGGACAGACCACTCCCACCACGTCCAGTGCCCCGCCTCCTCTTACGGGACACTTCCGGGCAGCGGTCAGCTGACAACGAGCGGTGAGAGAAATAGAGAGACGGCGGCATGAGGAGGAGAGCGGAGGTGAGGAGAACGGGGGAGGGCGAAGGGTTAATACTCCGCTGCTGTATACTGACACCCCGAATGTGTTCACCTCTCTCCCACTGCTATATACTAACACCCCCCCTCAACGTATTCACCCCTCCCCCATCACTGCTGTATA
>NW_017307622.1:229931-235735 GCF_000935625.1 Nanorana parkeri
TCAAACAAAAGCCATTGAGATCGGTCAGACGCCATCTTCCGAGGAGTCTCAGCCCCTTACTCATGACCAATGGCCTCCAGGTCACTCATAGTCTTGGGTTTGAATGCTGCAACCTCCTTCTTCAAATCCCACCAGAGATCCTCTACGGTGTTCAAGTCAGGTGACTGATGGCCGCTGTAGAACCTTCCAGGACTTCTTCTGCATCCAAGCCATGGTGGAGTTTGAGGTATACTGGAGATGGTTGTCCTGTTGAGAAGGTCCAATGACGTTTCAGCTTCCTCACAGGCGGCATGACGTCTTCTCCTCGGATCTCCTGACGCCTCAATGACTCCATCTTTCCTTCCTCACGCTGCAGGTTTCCAATGCCAGAGCATCACCGAGCCAACACCATGGCCCGTAGACACAGGGTGTCCTTCGTTCTTCCTCAGACATACTGGTGGCATGTTCCTGCGCCCGGCCTTGCGTGTTCCTGCGCCCGGCCTTGCGTGTTCCTGAGCCCGGCCTTGCGTGTTCCTGCGCCCGGCCTTGCGTGTTCCTGCGCCCGGCCTTGCGTGTTCCTGCGCCCGGCCTTGCGTGTTCCTGCGCCCGGCCTTGCGTGTTCCTGCGCCCGGCCTTGCGTGTTCCTGCGCCCGGCCTTGCGTGTTCCTGCGCCCTGCCTTGCGTGTTCCTGCGCCCTGCCTTGCGTGTTCCTGCGCCCTGCCTTGCGTGTTCCTGCGCCCTGCCTTGCGTGTTCCTGCGCCCTGCCTTGCGTGTTCCTGCGCCCTGCCTTGCGTGTTCCTGCGCCCTGCCTTGCGTGTTCCTGCGCCCTGCCTTGCGTGTTACTGCGCCCTGCCTTGCGTGTTACGGCGCCCTGCCTTGCGTGTTACTGCGCCCTGCCTTGCGTGTTACTGCGCCCTGCCTTGCGTGTTACTGCGCCCTGCCTTGCATGTTCTGGACCGCTGCACTTTGCATTATATACTACTGACCCCGGCGCTTGCATGCTCGTTGTTCCTGACCCCCGCCTTACATACTTCTGACTCCTGCGCTCAGCCTTGCATGCTCCTGACCCCTGCACTTGTTCCTTACTCTTTAGCGGGGCCTTGCTAGGTTATGTTTGATCTCTTCCATGATGTTCCGGTAGATTTCCGCCTCTCCAGGATTGCCTTCCTCTGACTTAGATTTGTATACATGATTGTAATGTCCTTGTTGGGGCCCCCGTGTGTCTATGTTGTGCTGCTGCTGGGGCCCCCCTGTGTCTACATTGTGCTGCTGCTGGGGCCCCCCTGTGTCTACATTGTGCTGCTGCTGGGGCCCCCCCCCCTGTGTCTACATTGTGCTGCTGCTGGGGCCCCCCTGTGTCTACGTTGTGCTGCTGGGGCCCCCCTGTGTCTACGTTGTGCTGCTGCTGGGGCCCCCGTGTGTCTACGTTGTGCTGCTGGGGCCCCCGTGTGTCTACGTTGTGCTGCTGCTGGGGCCCCCGTGTGTCTACGTTGTGCTGCTGCTGGGGCCCCCGTGTGTCTACATTGTGCTGCCGCCGGGGTTTCAGTGATCCCCTATAATGGAAATCTCTACATTCATTGTTGACATTTTATTTTGGATTTCCGCCAGGTATTGCAGAGGTGACTCCATGCAGGCCCCGGTCTCTGCCAACCCATGGATCCTCTGGGTGCCCGCTCCTGTTTCGTAGATGTGGACGCCTTGACGTCCTGGGCGCACCAGCCGGATGGGATCGATGTTCCCGATTCCTCTTTGTGCCACGAGGACACCGCAGACGGCGTTGTCCGATCACCGTTCACCCTCCGAGAGGACCTCAATCACAAGGTGATATTATGGTGAGTACTGGTCAGGGGTCAGGGGTCAGGGGTGACCAGCTATGGGGGAAACTGGAAGGTATATAACAGTGGTGGCGAACCTTGGCACTCCGGCTGTTTTGGAACTACAAGTCCCATGAGGCATTGCAAGGCTCCGACAGACATAACTCCCAGAGGCAGATGCATGTTGGGATTTGTAGTTTTGGCACAGCTGGAGTGCCAAGGTTTCGCCACCACTGGTATATAAGCTACCTTACTATCCATTTGGAACCCATCAATGAAATATATAACATACCTGGTAGCAGTGGAGTCACAAGGGGGGTGCGGCCCACAACCCGGGTGACACCATTGGAGGGGTGACACCAAAATGACTTGACAGTCATTTTTGGTGTCACCCCCCTCTGAAAAGTCGGGCGCTCGGTCATGGACCGAACGCCCGACAGTATCAGAAGAGAGAGGAGGGGACCCGTCGGTATACCTTATCCCTCCGGGTGACTGTCCCCTCCTCTCTCTGCCGGCGTCCATCACCAAGACGGCCTTTCGGCGGGTATCGGAAGATTGGCGCACGTGCGCTATGACGTCTCGGCGAGTGGACGGGCTGACACCCGGTAACCGCTCCGGGTGTCACCCAGCCTCGGGATGCCCCTGCCTGGTAGGTCTTCAATACAAATGTTATTATTTTATGCTCTTAACCATAGTAGGCCTCAATGCTTTTCCAAATGTTCACCTCCTGAAAATCTTCTCCCGTCGGGGGGCCTGTGCCTCCTACACATGGGCACTGCCAACTCTGTTCACTGCAATGGGCATATCTGTAAAAAAAAATAAACCAAAGCAACTGGACTTTGTGTGTTTTTCCTGAAGACGTCTCGCCGGTCATCCGACCAGCTTTCTCCATTCAGACTGAAATGGTCCATTGAGAAAGCTGGTCGGATGACCAGCGCAACGTCTTCAAGAAGAATACAGCAAATCCAATTGCCTTGATTCATTTTTTTCTTTTATATAGCTATGCCATGACCTGGAGGAATGAGAACCTCCGCAGACATACTGCAATGGAGGAGTCCCTACTGGCGGGATGAGTAGGAGATAAGATATCACCTTAGCAGCAGATTTGATAAACGGGGCCGTCGTATTAGCTCGGCATTTTTAATGGCAAGTTGAGATCAGCAACTTGGAGTAGGTGGCACCTGAAAGAAGGGGCTGCAGCCCCCAAGCCCCAAAACTGCCCACGTCTATGGAGGCCGGTGCTCCCTGTGTATCCACGGTCAGAGATCGGCTAACGTCAGCATGAAAACTTTATTGTTCTAGACAAAGAACACAAAGGATCCGCTGAGACTCTGTTTCATCACAAGGGGCTTAGTGTTGGAAATCTCTTGTGGTCATCCTTTTGTGTTCTTCGTCTGGAACAATATAATTCCATGTCACTCATCTGAGTATGGCCGGGGGTTCCATCGGTGTGCTGGACTGCGTTCGAAATCTGGACCGGGTCACTCCCAGTGGTGCGGTCTCAGAAGTTGCAGGCGGCTTCGGCTGATAGCGCGGAGGCACAACGAGCAGTTGGGTGTTCAGCCGGCGCTGCCTGCAACTGCTGAGACCGCACCACTGGAAGTGACGTGGTTCAGATTTCTCACAGGTCCTGGATTCTGACAGAACACCCGTCTCTTTGGTTATGGAGTATGGGGGGGGCCATGCTCATTGCAGCAGAGTATACAGGAAAACTACTGGGTGGGCTCTGGAGGATTTCATTAGGACTGCAACAACTAATCGACATGATCGATAATTGAAAAAGTTGTCAACTTTTTCAATCATCGATTTAATCGGCTTCCGATTAGTTGGCCCTGTTCACGGCTCCACACACGCTGCGCACCGCCCCTCCACCTGCCAGACCTGCCCGCCCGCATCCACGCTCCACACACCGCACCTCCTCCCCACCTCACGGACTACGATCTCAATACAAACTAGTAGTCCCATCACTGGAGCCATTTTTAAAAATTTATTTTATTTTAGGTGTTATCCAATTAACCGATTAATCGAACTTAATAATCGGCTAACTAATCGATTTTGAAAATAATCGTTAGCTGCAGCTCTAGATTTCATTTTTATCACCTGAACATGCTAGTTGCCTGCCTTAAGGAGCCGATTTAGAGATATTTTGCCCAGCCGTATGCTGGCTGACATTCCTGATACTAGATGGAGCTGAAGAGCATCGGAAATCTAGGGTCCAGTGGCAGCTATGCCATGCGAACCGCGTTCACCCAGCTTATGCTGCGCAGATTTATAAATGGGCTCTTTAGTATTTTCTCCACCACCGGGGTGCAGAAAAGTCCCGTCCTCGAGCACGCCAGCCAGTTGAGTTTTGAAGTAGGTGTCAGCAGTGGCAGCGGCCATATTTCTCCCAGCATTCCCGTGACGCAGAAGTCTTCACACGCATGACTCGTTGTATAGATGATCCACTGGTTATCTCTCTGTTCCAGGAAGGGCGACGTGGCCTTGCTGAACTGCACAGCCGTGGTAAACACCAGCAACGAGACCCTCACCGACAAGAACCCGGTGTCTGATAGCATCTTCCGCTACGCCGGCCCGGAGCTGCAGGAGGAGATGCGAAAGCTGAAAGGTGCGCCCCCTACTGGTGTGTCCTCTGAGCAATGAGTGACCCAGAGGATATAGACGCAATGTTCTATAAATGCCGCGTGAAGTATTTCATGGAGCATTGACGGTGGTCATTGTGTGCCTGGATGAGGAATGGAGGCCTTCAGAGGCTTTACATTCCGGGCTTGGCAGCTTCCTGTCATCAGACCGCATGGCACACTCCGAGGTGTACGGAATAGATATATGTGTACTTTATATTAGGCAACTCTTTTCTAGGGGGGGTCACATGATCAGTATGTGGTCTGACTTTTGGTTGCTTGCTGCACGTATTACTCATTGCTCCTCATGTGAGCTGTGAATCATACTAAGTAGTCTAGGAATGCAACTCATCCACTTTAAGCTTCTTAGTCCTCCCCTCTTCCTTCACTTTTCCCACTGTTTCTGCAACGTCTCTTCTTCCTGCTGGCACCCTCCCCCCTTCTCTCTCCCTCCTCACTCTCTCTCTCTCTCTTCTCTCCCGATCCTCTCTCTCTCTTCTCTCCCGATCCTCTCTCTCTCTCTCCTCTCCCGGTCCTCTCTCTCTCCCTTCTTTTGTGCACCCCTCCTGCTGTCTAATTCTATCTTCTTGGGCTCCAGCTTTCAGAAGATAAAGTTGGTGTTTTCCACCCGGCTCCATTCATTTGAGGTTTGTCCAGCCGGGTGGGGACGGCAGGGCCACCCACAAGCAGTGTATGGCCAGCTTTACCCCTATCCCTCTCCCAGTGTTTCCAATCACGCTTCTCCTGATCCCCCCTTGGCATGCCTCTCCCATCCACTCTATCTCTGGCAGCACCCTTCGCTCTTACCCCTGACCTTTCCCCATCACTACCAACCCTGCTTCTGTATCTGTTCTGTCGCCTCTTCCTCCAATGTAGTCGCACAAACAGTATGGTAAAGCAGAGACTTGTGAGCCGAATTTCGTCCGGTGCATTAAAAACCAGCCGAAATTCGGTCAGTGTATGGCCACTTTTAGGCATTTGACTTTCCCTGTTCTGGACCAAAGCCTCATTCCCATTCAGAGGAAGATCATAGTGGGCAAAATGAGGATCCTAGACCCCTGAACCAATTCTGTAACTTCTATATCCGTCAAAGTTTATGTGGCAAACGGTCAAAATACCCTCGTGCTTAGCCGAGGGTAAAATTTGACAGCATGGTAGTCTTAAAAGAGAACTCTGGCCCAACCTTATGTTGCCCGTGTTTCCCCGAAAGTAAGACCTAACGCTATCTTCAGGGATTTCTGTAATATAAGACCTACCCCGAAAGTAAGACCTAGTTCTGTGGTAGGTCTTATATTACAGAAATCCGCTAGGTCTTACTTTCGGGGTAGCTGCACATAAACTGAATTTTAAATGTAAAGACCGGCCGCAGCTCCCGCCCCGCCCACACGCC
>NW_017307622.1:235807-239601 GCF_000935625.1 Nanorana parkeri
CCGCTAGGTCTTACTTTCAGGGTAGCTGCACATAAACTGAATTTTAAATGTAAAGACCGGCCGCAGCTCCCGCCTACACGCCCAACGGCCGCAGCTCCCGCCCACTCGCCCGCACGCACGATGGAAGCGGAATATCATCCAGCGGGACCGGCAACAGCACGCCGCCTTCCGGGACCTCGTCCACTCCTCCCCCAGCCAGGTAAGACATCCCCCGAAAATAAGACCTAGTGTTTTCGTGCAAAAAAAAAAATAAGACAGTGTCTTATTTTCGGGGAAACACGGTAGTTCTCTTTAGTGTCACAGAAGGACATACAGTAATATCCTCCTGCGACCCAAAACTCCGCGTATAGCCCGCTATAGACACACAGGGCAGTGCCGCACTGCAGCCGGCACAGATCCTGACCATACTGTTGAAATCCGCCCCGCGATATGATTGACAGCTGGCTCTACCTCTCTAGCGGCAGAGTCAGCTGTGCCCGCCCCGTCGCCTATGTCTCCCTCCAGTCAGCTCTGGAGGGACAGAGAGGGGAGGGGGAATTCACCGCTCTCTGCAGGGAGAAGATCGGTAGCTGAGCATCGGCGGTATGTGGTCGCTCGGTTCTCGATCAAGCTGACCTGTGACCGCTGCAGTGGTCACACGTCGGCTCTAATTATGGCGACGAGTATATTTCACTCTCCCCCCATAGTTCTCCTTTTAAAAGTCCGCCGTGAGTTGTCTATGGCTTATGTAGCCATTTTAAATATAATAAGACTCTTAGTTCTCTGTGTAATGTTTTCTAGTTGTTCTTGTGACACCTTTAAAAGTCCGCCTTTTAATATGCTGTTGATGTGACTACATATTGAATTAGGGATGTGGTGTCATGCATAACGAATATCTTTATTCCTCCTATCCACTCTCTGCACTCCTTTCACTGTCTGTGTTGTCCTCATCCTCACTCTTCCTGCCACAGATCTTGATATCCTGTCCTCCGTGTCACTCTCCGTGCCTGATCACTTTGCACTTTGTCACTGTTGTTCCCGGCAGGTTGCAGGACGGGCGAGGCTAAGCTCACAAAGGGTTTTAATTTGGCTGCCCGTTACATCGTCCACACCGTGGGTCCTAAATACAAGAACAAGTACCGTACGGCGGCGGAGAGCTCTCTGCACAGCTGTTACCGGAACGTCCTCCAGCTGGCAAAGTAATCCTCTTCATTGTTCTGTCTTTTCTTGTGTAGCTTCTGTGCAAATGGAATGTGGTCACTGCACAGGAAGCAGGTAACTGCATAGAACACACAGTGTAGTACTACCATGGCTGAACAGTACTGTAGTTTGTGTCTCTGCCCCTCCCACAATGGTGCGATTTCCCCCAGTAGTTTGTGTATCTGCCCCTCCCACAATGGTGAGCTTTCCTCCAGTAGTTTGTGTCTCTGCCCCTCCCACAATGGTGCGATTTCCCCCAGTAGTTTGTGTATCTGCCCCTCCCACAATGGTGAGCTTTCCTCCAGTAGTTTGTGTCTCTGCCCCTCCCACAATGGTGCGATTTCCCCCAGTAGTTTGTGTATCTGCCCCTCCCACAATGGTGAGCTTTCCTCCAGTAGTTTGTGTCTCTGCCCCTCCCACAATGGTGCGATTTCCCCCAGTAGTTTGTGTATCTGCCCCTCCCACAATGGTGAGCTTTCCTCCAGTAGTTTGTGTCTCTGCCCCTCCCACAATGGTGCGATTTCCCCCAGTAGTTTGTGTATCTGCCCCTCCCACAATGGTGAGCTTTCCTCCAGTAGTTTGTGTCTCTGCCCCTCCCACAATGGTGCGATTTCCCCCAGTAGTTTGTGTATCTGCCCCTCCCACAATGGTGAGCTTTCCTCCAGTAGTTTGTGTCTCTGCCCCTCCCACAATGGTGCGATTTCCCCCAGTAGTTTGTGTATCTGCCCCTCCCACAATGGTGAGCTTTCCTCCAGTAGTTTGTGTCTCTGCCCCTCCCACAATGGTGCGATTTCCCCCAGTAGTTTGTGTATCTGCCCCTCCCACAATGGTGAGCTTTCCTCCAGTAGTTTGTGTCTCTGCCCCTCCCACAATGGTGCGATTTCCCCCAGTAGTTTGTGTATCTGCCCCTCCCACAATGGTGAGCTTTCCTCCAGTAGTTTGTGTCTCTGCCCCTCCCACAATGGTGCGATTTCCCCCAGTAGTTTGTGTATCTGCCCCTCCCACAATGGTGAGCTTTCCTCCAGTAGTTTGTGTCTCTGCCCCTCCCACAATGGTGCGATTTCCCCCAGTAGTTTGTGTATCTGCCCCTCCCACAATGGTGAGCTTTCCTCCAGTAGTTTGTGTCTCTGCCCCTCCCACAATGGTGCGATTTCCCCCAGTAGTTTGTGTATCTGCCCCTCCCACAATGGTGAGCTTTCCTCCAGTAGTTTGTGTCTCTGCCCCTCCCACAATGGTGCGATTTCCCCCAGTAGTTTGTGTATCTGCCCCTCCCACAATGGTGAGCTTTCCTCCAGTAGTTTGTGTCTCTGCCCCTCCCACAATGGTGCGATTTCCCCCAGTAGTTTGTGTATCTGCCCCTCCCACAATGGTGAGCTTTCCTCCAGTAGTTTGTGTCTCTGCCCCTCCCACAATGGTGCGATTTCCCCCAGTAGTTTGTGTATCTGCCCCTCCCACAATGGTGAGCTTTCCTCCAGTAGTTTGTGTCTCTGCCCCTCCCACAATGGTGCGATTTCCCCCAGTAGTTTGTGTATCTGCCCCTCCCACAATGGTGAGCTTTCCTCCAGTAGTTTGTGTCTCTGCCCCTCCCACAATGGTGCGATTTCCCCCAGTAGTTTGTGTATCTGCCCCTCCCACAATGGTGAGCTTTCCTCCAGTAGTTTGTGTCTCTGCCCCTCCCACAATGGTGCGATTTCCCCCAGTAGTTTGTGTATCTGCCCCTCCCACAATGGTGAGCTTTCCTCCAGTAGTTTGTGTCTCTGCCCCTCCCACAATGGTGCGATTTCCCCCAGTAGTTTGTGTATCTGCCCCTCCCACAATGGTGAGCTTTCCTCCAGTAGTTTGTGTCTCTGCCCCTCCCACAATGGTGCGATTTCCCCCAGTAGTTTGTGTATCTGCCCCTCCCACAATGGTGAGCTTTCCTCCAGTAGTTTGTGTCTCTGCCCCTCCCACAATGGTGCGATTTCCCCCAGTAGTTTGTGTATCTGCCCCTCCCACAATGGTGAGCTTTCCTCCAGTAGTTTGTGTCTCTGCCCCTCCCACAATGGTGCGATTTCCCCCAGTAGTTTGTGTATCTGCCCCTCCCACAATGGTGAGCTTTCCTCCAGTAGTTTGTGTCTCTGCCCCTCCCACAATGGTGAGATTTCCCTCTCAGTACGGAGGAAATGTAGCTCACATAGGCCGGCGCTGGTGTCACGTTGGGTCACACCAGGGTGCAATTTCGCCTTTTCCTTTTGGCAGTCACCATACGCAACACGTGAGAGGAGAGGCCGAGTCTACTCGGCACAAAGTAAATACATCCACTTAAAGTGTTTTCCCGAATGATAAATGTCAGCAGAGCCGCTGCCTCCCCCTCCCCTCCCGGGGGTTCCGTGGTTAGCTCTCTGCAGCGTGCTGGTCATATGCTGCCCAAGCCGGCGCGTGATCTGCACTTATCTCCAATATCCTGACAAAAGCAGAACTTCGTCTAGTAAAGGAAGCCGAAATAAACGATCTTCACTCCAGTGACTGATTCATCGGTGTGCATTGCACGGCACTTGGAGAGTGCAGAGCGTGTGCTCGAGGCGGCTGCGTCGCACTTAAAGGAGAACTATGAGGGGGGGGGGGGGGGGCTTTTC
>NW_017307622.1:239794-241554 GCF_000935625.1 Nanorana parkeri
GCGGGTACAGCTGGCTCTGCCTCTAGATAGGCAGAGCCAGCTGTCACTCACGCAGCTGGGCAGATCCCGGCACAATTGTCAGCATCCGCTGCGGCGTCTCAGTATACCGCGAGCTGCAGCTCCCTATATACTGAGCCTAGGGTGACGGGGGGACGCTAGTTTGTGTCCTCCCGTTACCCTAAGGAGATCTATGGGGAAAAGCCTTAACCCCATAGTTCTCCTTTAAGCCTCCAGCGGTGCTTGTGACCACCAGACAATCGAATTACATAGAATGGGCCCAATAAACCATTGCTAGTGCAGAGAAATTGCAACAATGAAATTGTGCAAAATTGTCACACACAAAAAGTTTGCAAATTGCAACAAAGTATTCTGTGGCAGAGCCCGTCGTTTATAATCGAGTCACCTACTGCTTGGCCTTCCAATGCGCCATTACTGACCCAAAAGCACAAGAAAGGTCGGCTCCAATATGCTCAATATCCTATAAATATAAAGATTCTGTTCTGTGGGGTGACGGAGCAAAACTGGAACTTTTTGGGTCCCATGGATCAGTGGAATGTCTGGAGGAAGAATGAAGCCTACGCTGAAAAGAACACTCGGTGAAGCATGGTGGTGGCTCGGTGATGCTCTGGGTCTGCTTTGCATCCTCTGGCACTGGAAACCTGCAGCGTGTGGAGGGCAAGATGGAATAGTTGAAGTATCGGGAGATCCGAGGAGAAAATGTCATGCCCTCTGTGAGGAAGCTGAAGCTTGGGCATCATTGGACCTTCCCAACAGGACAATGATCCCCAGCATACCTCAAAGTCCTCCACAATGGCTGCAGAAGAAGTCCTGGAAGGTTCTACAGCGGCCACAGTCACCTGACTTGAACCCCCATAGAAAATCTGTGGTGGGATTTGAAGGAGGAGGTTGCAGCACACAATCATAGGAATATTACTCAATTGGAGGCCATTGCTCATGAGGAACGGGATAGGATTCCTCAGGAAACGCTCCCAGAAGCTGGTGTCTTATCTACGCATCTCGTTTGCAGCAAAAGGGGCGCTCTACTATGTACTAAAGATGCTTGCAATCATTCTGAGACCGCAAAAGTCATTAAAAGTTACATTTTCAGTTGAATTTGGGGAAACCACTTGAAACATTCCTTGTGTTGACCTATTCCAATTGCTTTTGTTTGATTTTGTTCATTGCAAACAGCTAAAAGTCTGTAAATATGGCCAATACACCGATTTAAAATGTTGCAATCTGTACTAATGCTGCAGCGCTGACAGTTCGGGCTCAGGGCCGGCGCACACCTAGGCGATTTATCGCGCAAAACACAGATTCGCATTGAAGTCAATGGAGGCTGCTCACACCTTTGCGGTTTGTGGCGCGACCGAAATCGTCTGTCGCGCGACAAGGTGCAGGAGCTATTTTCGTCAGATGACTAAAACATGAATTGCTTGCTCATGGTTGTTGAAATTTGCTCTTTGCCTCTCTGTCCTGTATTCTGTCCTCTGGCCAGTAGGGGACGCTCACTGTGTGTCCTGTATTCTGTCCTCTGGCCAGTAGGTGGTGCTCACTGTGTGTCCTGTATTCTGTCCTCTGGCCCGTAGGTGGTGCTCACTGTGTGTCCTGTATTCTGTCCTCTGGCCAGTAGGGGACGCTCACTGTGTGTCCTGTATTCTGTCCTCTGGCCCGTAGGTGGTGCTCACTGTGTGTCCTGTATTCTGTCCTCTGGCCCGTAGGTGGTGCTCACTGTGTGTCCTGTATTCTGTCCTCTGGCC
>NW_017307622.1:246067-252029 GCF_000935625.1 Nanorana parkeri
GAGCGAACACATACCGGCGTTCGCTCACCTCTCGATCCTGTCACGGCTCTCTGCCGTGACAGGGGAGGGGCTGGATTCCCCCCTCCCCGCACCGATCCTTCAGCGCTGACTGGCGGAACAGACGGGGGAGGGGGCGGGTACAGCTGGCTCTGCCTCTAGATAGGCAGAGCCAGCTGTCACTCACGCAGCTGGGCAGATCCCGGCACAATTGTCAGCATCCGCTGCGGCGTCTCAGTATACCGCGAGCTGCAGCTCCCTATATACTGAGCCTAGGGTGACGGGGGGACGCTAGTTTGTGTCCTCCCGTTACCCTAAGGAGATCTATGGGGAAAAGCCTTAACCCCATAGTTCTCCTTTAAGCCTCCAGCGGTGCTTGTGACCACCAGACAATCGAATTACATAGAATGGGCCCAATAAACCATTGCTAGTGCAGAGAAATTGCAACAATGAAATTGTGCAAAATTGTCACACACAAAAAGTTTGCAAATTGCAACAAAGTATTCTGTGGCAGAGACCGTCGTTTATAATCGAGTCACCTACTGCTTGGCCTTCCAATGCGCCATTACTGACCCAAAAGCACAAGAAAGGTCGGCTCCAATATGCTCAATATCCTATAAATATAAAGATTCTGTTCTGTGGGGTGACGGAGCAAAACTGGAACTTTTTGGGTCCCATGGATCAGTGGAATGTCTGGAGGAAGAATGAAGCCTACGCTGAAAAGAACACTCGGTGAAGCATGGTGGTGGCTCGGTGATGCTCTGGGTCTGCTTTGCATCCTCTGGCACTGGAAACCTGCAGCGTGTGGAGGGCAAGATGGAATAGTTGAAGTATCGGGAGATCCGAGGAGAAAATGTCATGCCCTCTGTGAGGAAGCTGAAGCTTGGGCATCATTGGACCTTCCCAACAGGACAATGATCCCCAGCATACCTCAAAGTCCTCCACAATGGCTGCAGAAGAAGTCCTGGAAGGTTCTACAGCGGCCACAGTCACCTGACTTGAACCCCCATAGAAAATCTGTGGTGGGATTTGAAGGAGGAGGTTGCAGCACACAATCATAGGAATATTACTCAATTGGAGGCCATTGCTCATGAGGAACGGGATAGGATTCCTCAGGAAACGCTCCCAGAAGCTGGTGTCTTATCTACGCATCTCGTTTGCAGCAAAAGGGGCGCTCTACTATGTACTAAAGATGCTTGCAATCATTCTGAGACCGCAAAAGTCATTAAAAGTTACATTTTCAGTTGAATTTGGGGAAACCACTTGAAACATTCCTTGTGTTGACCTATTCCAATTGCTTTTGTTTGATTTTGTTCATTGCAAACAGCTAAAAGTCTGTAAATATGGCCAATACACCGATTTAAAATGTTGCAATCTGTACTAATGCTGCAGCGCTGACAGTTCGGGCTCAGGGCCGGCGCACACCTAGGCGATTTATCGCGCAAAACACAGATTCGCATTGAAGTCAATGGAGGCTGCTCACACCTTTGCGGTTTGTGGCGCGACCGAAATCGTCTGTCGCGCGACAAGGTGCAGGAGCTATTTTCGTCAGATGACTAAAACATGAATTGCTTGCTCATGGTTGTTGAAATTTGCTCTTTGCCTCTCTGTCCTGTATTCTGTCCTCTGGCCAGTAGGGGACGCTCACTGTGTGTCCTGTATTCTGTCCTCTGGCCAGTAGGTGGTGCTCACTGTGTGTCCTGTATTCTGTCCTCTGGCCCGTAGGTGGTGCTCACTGTGTGTCCTGTATTCTGTCCTCTGGCCAGTAGGGGACGCTCACTGTGTGTCCTGTATTCTGTCCTCTGGCCCGTAGGTGGTGCTCACTGTGTGTCCTGTATTCTGTCCTCTGGCCCGTAGGTGGTGCTCACTGTGTGTCCTGTATTCTGTCCTCTGGCCAGTAGGGGACGCTCACTGTGTGTCCTGTATTCTGTCCTGTGGCCAGTAGGGGGTGCTCACTGTGTGTCCTGTATTCTGTCCTCACCAATATGTTTTCTCCATCTTTGTTCCATGCAGGGAGCAGTCCATGTCCTCTGTGGGGTTCTGTGTGGTCAGCACTCAGAGGAGATGTTACCCGCTGGAAGATGCCACTCATATCGCCCTGCGTAAGTCTTCACCGCTGAATTCTCGGTTGTAACATACAGATCATCCCCCTAGTACGATCTTGTGTTGAGTAGAACATATACTCATACATAACAAGGAGCTGCGTTAACGGTCTATAAGACAGAGGGAGCCTGAAATGCCTTTCCTGGAGAAAATGCTGCTCCGAGCTTCTGGCAGTGCTGCCACCTGTATGAAGGCATACGCGCTTGGTCCCGTGATCTGTGCTAAAAAGGAGGAACTGCCAATGTGAACTCTGATCATCCCTTTCAGCAGAGATCACATGACTAAGTGCCTGTTCATAACAATGCTGTACGTTAATCACATGACACCGCGCAACACACCTAATGTGCATTACAATGCAGCAGGTACATTGCATTTTTGTTCATGTGAATGGTATCCAAACACACCTCCCGGCCTCTATGCACTCGATTGCGCTGCAACATGCAGAACTGCATCACTGCGCCAATGAAAAAAGTAGTGTATGCACCGCATGACATGGCATTGGGGTACATTGTTCACACAGGAAATGGGGAAATAATGTTTATAAACAATGTTACTTTGTATCTCTCTATCTCTCTCTGATCAATGTTTATAAACAATGTTACTTTGCATCTCTCTATCTCCCCTCTGATCAATGTTTATAAACAATGTTACTTTGCATCTCTCTATCTCCCCTCTGATCAATGTTTATAAACAATGTTACTTTGCATCTCTCTATCTCCCCTCTGATCAATGTTTATAAACAATGTTACTTTGCATCTCTCTATCTCCCCTCTGATCAATGTTTATAAACAATGTTACTTTGCATCTCTCTATCTCCCCTCTGATCAATGTTTATAAACAATGTTACTTTGCATCTCTCTATCTCCCCTCTGATCAATGTTTATAAACAATGTTACTTTGCATCTCTCTATCTCCCCTCTGATCAATGTTTATAAACAATGTTACTTTGCATCTCTCTATCTCCCCTCTGATCAATGTTTATAAACAATGTTACTTTGCATCTCTCTATCTCCCCTCTGATCAATGTTTATAAACAATGTTACTTTGCATCTCTCTATCTCCCCTCTGATCAATGTTTATAAACAATGTTACTTTGCATCTCTCTATCTCCCCTCTGATCAATGTTTATAAACAATGTTACTTTGCATCTCTCTATCTCCCCTCTGATCAATGTTTATAAACAATGTTACTTTGCATCTCTCTATCTCCCCTCTGATCAATGTTTATAAACAATGTTACTTTGCATCTCTCTATCTCCCCTCTGATCAATGTTTATAAACAATGTTACTTTGCATCTCTCTATCTCCCCTCTGATCAATGTTTATAAACAATGTTACTTTGCATCTCTCTATCTCCCCTCTGATCAATGTTTATAAACAATGTTACTTTGCATCTCTCTATCTCCCCTCTGATCAATGTTTATAAACAATGTTACTTTGCATCTCTCTATCTCCCCTCTGATCAATGTTTATAAACAATGTTACTTTGCATCTCTCTATCTCCCCTCTGATCAATGTTTATAAACAATGTTACTTTGCATCTCTCTATCTCCCCTCTGATCAATGTTTATAAACAATGTTACTTTGCATCTCTCTATCTCCCCTCTGATCAATGTTTATAAACAATGTTACTTTGCATCTCTCTATCTCCCCTCTGATCAATGTTTATAAACAATGTTACTTTGCATCTCTCTATCTCCCCTCTGATCAATGTTTATAAACAATGTTACTTTGCATCTCTCTATCTCCCCTCTGATCAATGTTTATAAACAATGTTACTTTGCATCTCTCTATCTCCCCTCTGATCAATGTTTATAAACAATGTTACTTTGTATCTCTCTATCTCCCCTCTGATCAATGTTTATAAACCTAATCTGTATCTAATCAGCAACTCAGGAATTGCTGGCAAGTGCATGGAGTGGGGATGAGACAGCAGAGGGGCAGGAGGACAGGATGTATTACAGTTTTTTTGTTTTTGGCAAGGGTAGCAGGCGCAGTGTCCACAACTGGTTAAAGTGTATCCATCAGTCCAGGAGGATTTTGTTTTTTGTTAGTTTTTTTTATGTTTTTCTTCACAAATGATGTTGACATAAGTTTTATTCCTCAGCATTGTGATGTATGTGGGATGGGTGTTTATTCTATGTGTATATATCATAGACGCTCATGTTGCCTCCCATCCTATAGGTACAGTACGAAGGTTCCTGGAGTCGCATGGATCCGCTCTAGAGAGAGTGGTGTTTGCAATCACGGAGCAGGAAGAGGTACCTCGATGGTTTCACAGTCACATTTTCTCTACCCTGTGGTCATAATGCAGTATTGCTCCTCCTTTCCTGGCCATGCTCACCTTTTCCCTGATGCACAACAGCAGAATTGAACACGAATAGGTGTATTCAGTTAGAGTGCCGGTGGCAACCAATCAGATTCTATTTTCTGGTCCTACTTGATAGAAAGGGACTTCCAGTGGGTGGTATGAGCTACTGCTGTTTGTGCCATGCACTGCTTATTGTGTAAACCTTGAAAATGGGGAGGGGTGGATGCCTACCTAATCAGACACACATCAGTGCTCTTGGACTTTAATTTGAAAAGTGAAGATTTGTTATAGGGAACATTTAGAATTGTTAATTGTTCCCAAGCAGTAACATGAACATTTTACTTTTTTTTTTCCAGGATTCCCTACTATAATATCAGTGCATTTCCTGCCTAGGCACACCTATTCTGTATTCTCATGGCTGTATATCTGCTGTGTGTCCTTGTCTGAGGCAGGGGTAGGCAACCTTGGCACACCAGCTGTGGTGAAACGACAGATACCATCATGCCTGTGACTGTCAGTCTTGCAATGCCCTATGGGACTTGAAGATCCACAACAGCTGGAGTGCTGAGGCATCTGGAGTGCTAGAGACTAGCAGTTCCTTAGATCAGAGGTATGCTTCCTGCTGCAGGCTCTGACATGAGGAATCAAAGCCCCGCCTCTGTTAAGATGGCCACCTCCACACACAGGCAAACTGCAGTTCAAGGCATCGGTTGTTTGTGAAGGTTTTCCTTCCTCCGGGTCATGGTATATCTGTAAAGAATAAATTAAGGCAACTGGACTTGCTGTATTTTGTTTGGAAGATGTTTTACTGGTCATCTGACTAGCTTCCTCGAGAGAAAGCTAGTCTGATGACCAGCGAAATGTCTTCCAGAAGAATACAGCAGGCCAAATTGCCTTAATTTATTCCTTACAGATATAAGGCATGGGTTGGTTCATGGTTCAGGTCCATTGTATAGATCCCATCTCTACACTCAGCAGTATGCCTAGCCCTTCCACACTCCAGGGTCACCATTAGAATTCACAGGGCCCCATACAACCTGCCTGAAAGACCCCCACCCACTTCCTCCGCACTAAAGCCCCCCTGTCCCTCAAGGCAGTTTTCAAGGCACATTAGAAATTCCCCTCTCCCAGCATCCTACTCAGTGTGCATTGCTGGGCTGCTTGCATGGTCACGGTTGGGTCCCAGCATCTAATAGTCTGCTGATAAAAGTGATTTGTGTCCTCTTCTGGGCAGTTAAAATGTTGTATGTTTTGTCTCTTCCAGGCCACTTACCTGCGGCTTCTGCCCCTGTACTTTCCCCGCTCGCTGTGGGAGGAGCAGAGCTCGCTGCCACTCCTACCACCAGACATCGGCAATGCTGATGGCGAGCCCATCGTGCCAGAGCGACAGATTCGAATTAGCGAGAAACCCGGTGCACATGACGAAGGTGAGTTCTGTACATCCGTCATAGGTTACCCCGGGGCCGCATTTTTATTATATGTGCATCTTGAATTATCTCCTGCTTTAGCCCCCCCCCCCCCCCCCCCAACCCCCTTTTTTTGGGGTCTTTGT
>NW_017307622.1:252127-255008 GCF_000935625.1 Nanorana parkeri
TCACACTTTCATCTCGCAGATTCGATCGTCTGCGGATGTCTTGGAGCACTCACCCTCTGCGATACAGAGGGCTTTCGCCGAGTTCTATGAATCTCTATATAACATCCCTGAGATCGAACCAAATGCCCCGGATCGGGAGGCTCGTTTGTCCTCCTACATGCAAGATACTGCCCTACCTATCCTGGATGACTCGATAGCGGAAGACTTGGAGTCCCCCTTCACCATAGGGGAACTCCATTGTGTTCTTAGCTCTATGCCGGCGGGCAAGAGCCCAGGTCCGGATGGGTTCTCTGCCAAGTTCTACAAACAATACGAGGATCTCCTATCTCCGTTTCTCCTTAGGGTCTTTAACTCTATTGCACTGGGATCTGACTTTCCGGCTCAGGCGTTGGAGGCACATATCTCCCTGATCCCTAAGCCTGAAAAAGATCATACCCTTTGTACTAATTATCGCCCCATATCGCTCATTAATGTGGATCTGAAGCTTTTCTCCAAATTGATAGCCAATCGTTTACAACCTATACTCCCCGGCTTGGTTCACTCTGACCAGGTTGGGTTTGTGCGGGGGCGAGAGGCCAGGGACAATACCATTAAAACCATCCTGCTCATGCAACATGCCCAGACTTCCAAAACTCCAATGTGCCTCCTATCGGTCGACGCTGATAAGGCATTCGACAGACTCAGTTGGCAATTTATTCGACACTCCCTCTTGCAGATTGGAATTCGGCCCCGGCTCATACGCAACATTATGGCCCTCTATTCTAACCCGACAGCCCGGGTCCGGATAAACGGCTCCCTCTCCACAAGGTTTAAAATTTCAAATGGTACCCGACAGGGGTGCCCACTGTCCCCACTGCTCTACACCCTAGGCATTCTGGGTTTCTCCAAGGGGCCCAGGACACTCTGACGGGGGTCTGGGTGGGACGTAGACAGGGCTCGCCTGGCCCTGGGTTCCTCTCTGAACTGACTTGTCTCTGAACTCAGCTCCTCCTCACCTTCCCTTCTCATTACTTAGCTTTCCTGTTCCTTTTCCTCCCTTCCTCTGGTCAGCTATCTGTTTTCTCCTATGTCTCTTTTTGTCCCACTCGCTTCTTTCAGCCTTGGTGGTCTCCTTCCTTTGATATCTGACTATACTGCTCCAGTGCATGGTCTGCCCTAATGGAAGGTTTCTCTTCTACATGTTAGTCTGGTCACAGTAACTACCGGGCCGGGCTTATACGCCCCTAATTGAACACTATCTCCTGGGCCATCCCCAGCAGGAGGGTCGGTCATAAGGGCAACAAAGTGGCAAAACATAGTGAGACCCATACGGGTGATGTTCCTCCTCTATCCTAGACCCTCTGGCCCGGAGATGTATATTCCTGACTGTGTTCCGAGACTTTGGATCTTTTTTGTATGCATTACTGTTGTACAGCGACTTTGATTTTTGCTTTTGTATGTCAAGTGTTTATCTTTCTGTCTTATGAAACCCTTAATAAAAACTTATTGAACTAAAATGTTAGTGTATCTCCAGCACAGGGGTAGGCAAACACCGGCCCTCCAGCTGTTGTGAAGCCACAAATCCCATTGGGCATTGCAAGATTCTTGACAGCCACAGGCATGGCTTCCAGAGGCAGATGCATGATGGGATTTGTACAGCTGGCTACCCCTTCTCTATAATAAAGACTGATAAGAACCCCTGTGCACTTTCTGTCCTGGAGACTCTCCACAGTGAAGACACGAACAGCAAAAAAAACTCAACGGGGATTGTAACCTTTCCACACTCCCAAAGAATATCTTTTGGGTAGAGCTAAATTATTTGTGTTTTTCAGATGACACAGATGAAGACGAGGGGCTGGATCATGACTTGTCCCTCATTGGCTCACACGCCTTTGCACGCATGGAAGGGGACATAGACAAAGAGCGCCGGCTTGCACTCCAGGGGCAGCAGTCAGGGGCCACCCTGCAGAAGCAGCATCAGAGGAAGTGAGTATGCTGTGGGGATGATCTTCCCCATTAGGAAGCCTTTATCTCCTCCTGAGGATGCCAATTGGATGATCTGCCCCGTTAGTAAGCCCTTATGTCCACCTGAGTGTGCACCAGAGATCATCTTCCCTATTAGCAAGCCTTTATATCCTCCTGAGGGTGCTAATGGGATGATCTTCCTCTTTAGGAAGCCTTTATCTCCTCCTGGGGGTGCAGTGGGGATGATCTGCCCTATTAGAAAGCCCTTTATCCCCTCCCAAGGGTCCAAATGGGATGATCTGCCCCATTAGGTGGCCTTTATCTTCTCATGAGGGTGCAGTGGGGATGATCTGCCCTATTAGAAAGCCCTTTATCCCCTCCCAAGGGTCCAAATGGGATGATCTGCCCCATTAGGTGGCCTTTATCTTCTCATGAGGGTGCAGTGGGGATGATCTGCCCTATTAGGACGTCTTTATCCCCTCCTGAGGGTGCAAATGGGATGGTCTGCCCCGTTAGGAAATTTTTATCCCCTCCTGAGGGTTCAAATGGGATGATCTGCCCTATTAGGATGCCTTCATATCCTCCTGAGGGTGCAAATGGGATGGTCTGCCCCGTTAGGAAATTTTTATCCCCTCCTGAGGGTTCAAATGGGATGATCTGCCCCATTAGGTGGTCTTTATCTCCTCATGAGGGTGCAGTGGGTATGATCTGCCCTATTAGGAAATCTTTATCCCCTCCTGAGGGTTCAAATGGGATGATCTGCCCTATTAGGATGCCTTCATATCCTCCTGAGGGTGCAAATGGGATGGTCTGCCCCGTTAGGAAGTCTTTATGCCCTGCTCTTTGAACAGGAACTCCGGGAGTTACAAAACTAACCCTTGCAGTGAGCCTACCACTGCACTGCAAGGGTTAAATGCTCATTTTGGTCGGGGGGGGG
>NW_017307622.1:255401-259978 GCF_000935625.1 Nanorana parkeri
CTCTCATGTCTGAAGACTTCGTTGTGTGGGGGGGGGGGGGGGGAGATACTCACCTGATCCTCGATCCCACTTAGCTGCATCCTCCTCTGGGCTCCTTCAGTCTAATAAACCGATGATGCAGGTCCATTGACTTGCGTTAGACATGAGGACGCGGAGGGGAGGGTGGGCAGAGAGGTTAGCGCTGGTTGCCATAGGTCCAAGGATTGGGTGACTATATCTTCATTTGTGCCCCTAAACCAAAAAGCAAAAAGTTTCCCAGCACACCAGCCAGCATGCAAAAAAGAAAACCTGTCTAACCGCTAAGGTTAAAAACAGAGGTTCTAGATACACGTCTTCTGCAGAATATGTGAAAGCCGCACAGCCTCGTCAAGGCTCCTCCATATAGTGCGGTCCTAACTCTAACCAATGAGAGTCTCCATCTTGGAGCACATGGGGCAAAAGATAAAATTGGGTGCAGGATCGCCAGGATTTTATCTTTTGCCCCATGTGCTCCAAGATGGAGACTCTCATTGGTTAGAGTTAGAACCGCACTACATAGTAGAGGTGCCTTGACGCGGCTGTGCGGATTTCACATATTCTGCAGAAGACGTGTATCTAAGACCTCTGTTTTTAACTTTAGCGGTTAGACAGGTTTTTTTTTTTTGCATGCTGGCCGGTGAGTGTGCTGGGAAACCTTTTGCTGTTGTATTGTATAAAGCCCTTCCATGTGCATCGTGCTTTAAAGCTGGTTATGAGTTGATGAGTGCGTTTATCATTTGTTTTGTTTTCCTAAACCAAAAAGAGCGCTTAACTCTTGCACTGTAGGGGTAGCCCCACTGCAAGGGTTATAGTTATAAAATCCCAATGCTCTTTAATTAAAAAAAATGTCCAAAAGTGTACAACAGCCCCATGAAGTGATGTAAATCATCTCTTAAAGGAGAACTATGAGGGGGGTGATTTTCACTCAGCCTCATAATCTGAGCCGACCTGTGACAATGAGACTGTCACAGGTCGGCTCAGTAGATCGGGAGGTGAGTGAACACATACCGGCGTTCGCTCACTTCTCGATCCTGTCACGGCAGAGAGCCGTGACAGAGGAGGGACTGGATTCCCCCCGCTCCGATCCTCCAGCGCTGACTGGCGGAACGGACGGGGGAGGGGGCGGGTACAGCTGGCTCTGCGTCTAGATAGGCAGAGCCAGCTGTCACTCACGCAGCTGGTCGGATCCCGGCACAATTGTCGGGATCCGCTTCAGCTGCGGCGTCTCAGTATACCGCGAGCTGTAGCTCCCTATATACTGAGCTTAGGGTGATGGGAGGACGCTAGTCTGTGTCCTCCCGTTACCCTTAGGAGAACTATGTGGGAAAAGCCCTGACCCCATAGTTCTCCTTTTAATCGTGTCTTCTCCGGAGCTTCTGAGACCATCCATCTATGAGAACATCACTTACCGAAAGGTAAAAGACCTCCAAGCTAAAGTTGGGTCATAGCATGCCCTGATGACAGAGGAGGGACTGGATTCCCCCCGCTCCGATCCTCCAGCGCTGACTGGCGGAACGGACGGGGGAGGGGGCGGGTACAGCTGGCTCTGCGTCTAGATAGGCAGAGCCAGCTGTCACTCACGCAGCTGGTCGGATCCCGGCACAATTGTCGGGATCCGCTTCAGCTGCGGCGTCTCAGTATACCGCGAGCTGTAGCTCCCTATATACTGAGCTTAGGGTGATGGGAGGACGCTAGTCTGTGTCCTCCCGTTACCCTTAGGAGAACTATGTGGGAAAAGCCCTGACCCCATAGTTCTCCTTTTAATCGTGTCTTCTCCGGAGCTTCTGAGACCATCCATCTATGAGAACATCACTTACCGAAAGGTAAAAGACCTCCAAGCTAAAGTTGGGTCATAGCATGCCCTGAAGCGCCTTAAGAAGTTGGAATGACTAAACGCATAGGTTTTATCAATCAAAAGGTCATAATTGGTGCGGCCAGCCCTTGGCTAGCTGTGATGTCATAATAAATGCTCTTTCCTGTGTGCTGTTTGTCTAGTTATAACCGCTGGCTGTCTCGGGCGAGGACTGAGGACCTGTCTGACATCGCTGCACTCAAAGCTTTATACCAGTCTGGTAAGTGTGGGTACAGTTGTGTAGCTCCTATAGCCTTTAAAAAATCTTCACAGGTCCCCCCGGAGCCAATGCGGCACGGCACACCGGATTATGGTGCTAAAGATAGCCTGAGACAGACAAGCCATGAAGGGATCTGTATGCTGCCATTGCTGACCCGTCCTTCTGAACATGCTAGGTGCCCTGCTGATTCAATAACCTCAATACTTTTGTAATTCAGTAACCTGAAACATGAATGTAGATTGGGAGATTTGGCTTCTCTCAGTAATTACTTGCTGAATGTTTTTTTCAGTCATGCGAAGTGTTAATTATGACAGCCAGGTAACTAGCATTTGCAGGAGTTCTTTAATGGACGCTCCCATGTCTCTGTTCTAAAAGTTTTTTGTTTTGAAAGATCGAGCACCCTCCTGGGGTCTGCTGTTCTATCGCAGCATTTCTGGATGCTTTCCGGCATGACTGGGATGTACTTCACGACTTGTGCCACTAGATGGGGCTGTGCATCTAACGAATGTGTGGTCAGCCGTACCAATAGGAGAAGACCTTGTATGAGATGCCGGGGATGCAGAAATTCACATAACTCCCTTGCTTGCCGTCCTCGTGGACTGCAGCCACACTGTTGCGCCCTGAGGTACCTTCCGCTCCTTCCTGCCTCCGTTTGGTGATATCAGGGCGCATGTGACTGCAACCAAATGCATTCAAAAATGGCATTTGCATAGGAGTTTTTTAAAACCGTAATAAACGTAAATGGTTTAAAGTAATTACTTAAGGGGGGCGTGGCCGGGATGTGAAGCAGCGCGGACGTGACTGAGGGAGCTCCGCCGCTGCACTGACCTTTATCCGGCGTCCATCCTGTAGATTCGGCTCCTGTTGTACTCACCTAAGCTCCGGTGGATGTCCGGAGCAGGGGGAGATGCCATCTAGGTCCGGTAAGAGAGGCAACGGTCCCAAAGGAGGCTGGAGACGATCACAATGTTGTTTTCTTCTTGGCTCCGGTTGTGCCAGTATTTTTTTTATTTAAAATTTTTTTTTTTTGCTTTTATCCAGTTATCTTTTCCGTTTCTCTTCTCCACTATGACGGATTCTGCCTTGCCTGATGGGGGCGGAGTGTAGTCAACGACAGCGAACTCTGCAAGGGGGGGGGGCGGAGGGGTTGCACCTATTGTGTGCTCGCACGGTTGTGTGAGCAAATGTTGTTAATTGTATTAATTGTATAAAACTTCAATAAAAAGAATTTTTCAAAAAAAAAAGTAATTACTTAAAGGAGAACTATGAGGTGAGTGATTTTAACTCAACCTCATTGTTCAAGCCGACGTGTGGCAATGAAACTGTCACAGGTCGGCTCAATAGATCGGGAAGTGAGCGAAGACATACCGGCGCTCGCTCACTTCTCGATCCTGTCCCTGCTGTGACTGTCACTCATCATTCCCTGCAGGGTTAACGCTCCGATCCTCCAGCACTGACTGGCGGAACGGACGGGGGAGGGGGTGGGTACTGCGTGCCCTGCCTCTAGATAGGCAGAGCCAGCTGTTCACGCAACTGGGCGGATCTCAACAGTAATGTCGGGATTCGCTCCGGCTGCAGCGGTCTCAGTATACCGCGAGCTGTAGCTCCCTATATACTGAGCCTAGGGTGACGGGAGGACGCTAGTTTATGTCCTCCCGTTACCCTAAGGAGAACTATGGGGAAAAGCCCTGACCCCATAGTTCTCCTTTTTAAGTACCTTTTTGTGTTTTTATAGCCTTTGCATCTACTTTTTTCAGCATTGCTGTATAGCGTAGAATTGTGTTCCTCTTTCAGGAGTGGATAACTGCGGTCGGACGGTCATTGTGGTGGTGGGAAGGAATATTCCGGTCTTATTAATAGACATGGAGAAGGTAACGTCTTCTGGATCTGTTTTGGTTCTGTGTGTAGCATGTAGATTTGTATGTGTCCGTTGTTGCCTTTCGTAACTACATCTAGACAATTCCAGTCTGTGCAGTCATCATCAGACCCCGGTACTCAGGGCCGACCCTATAATGAGGAAGTCGCCTCAGGTGACATCTCATTCAGAGCTCTTAGCAACCTGTAACGCTCAGGCCTCACTGGTTCCCAGGAGCTGAGCGGGATGCTGTGGCTGGTGTCCTGCCTAGCTCCTGGCAACCAATGATGTCAGTGAGATGGGTGGGATGCTGTGCACCACAAGCAACTAACACCCCATCACGAGCACACCTATCCCCCCACCTTCCCACTGTTGCCTCAGGCAGCATTTCTTTGGATCATGTGGGGTAATGATAGGCAGAGCAGCATGGCCGCCCCCCTTTGTGGCCAGAGCCTCCCAGGTGGGAAGCTGTTTAAAGGAGAACTATGGGGTTAAGGCTTTTCCCCCATAGTTCTCCTTAGGGTAACGGAAGGACACAAACTAGCGTCCTCCCGTCACCCTAGGCTCAGTATATAGGGAGCTGTAGCTCGCGGTATACTGAGACGCCGCAGCTGAAACGGATCCCGACAATT
>NW_017307622.1:260461-264319 GCF_000935625.1 Nanorana parkeri
GCAGAGAGCCCTGACAGGATCGAGAGGTGAGCGAGCGCCGGTATGTGTTCCCTCACCTCCCGATCTACTGAGCCGACCTGTGACAGTCTCATTGTCACAGGTCGGCTAGAACTATGAGGTGAGTGAAAAGCACCCCCCTCATAGTTCTCCTTTAAGGGCCAAACACATGTTCCTGCCCTTAGCAACCTGGGAGGCTCTGGCCGGCATCTCACCCAGCTGTGGATGGATGCCATCATCGAAATCACTGGTTGCCAGCTGCTGGGCGGCACACTGGGCAGAGCAACCCAATTTGATAATTTGGTAAGAGCTGTGTGAGAAAAATGGGTAGACCTTACACATTTAACCCCAGCAAACAGACTAGGGTCACCCCTGCAGATGCTCATTAGAAAATATTTATTACTAGGGATCCACTGATACTAGTACCGGCGCTGATACCGAGTATTTGGGCGAGTGCTCGCCTAAATGTTTTGATACTTACACCAATACCGGAACTTCTGGTCAGAGGGAGATTTCCTCTGACTGGCGGGTGACCGCGAGGGAACATGGAGCCAGCTTCCTAGCCAATGAGGACACCGGGCCGTGGTTAATGACTCGCAGCCCGGCTTCCTGATTGGCCGGGAAGCCAGCTCAATGCTGATTGGCTGGGAAGCCAGCTTCCCGGCCAATCCGCATCGAACTGGCCAAACAGCATGGAGCAAGCTTCCCGGCCAATCGGGAAGCCAGGCCACGGGTAAAGACCCGGCTTCCTGATTGCCCGTGAAACCGGCTCCATGCTACCAGTAGTGCCGGTATTCGGTATCGGCGAGTACCGAAATATAACTATCGGTCCTCGATAAAGGAAAATTCGATATTGGTGCATCCCTAATTTATTACTCATAAGTTAAAAGAACCTAGAACTGACAATATTTGGGCTTCTCTGGGTTTCTATAACAATCCTCCAGTTTTTGTTATAAACTCCGCCTTTCGTATTTGCAGTCAAGTTTCTCGATTTTGTTCCTCGGTAGACCAGTGATGGTGATTTGGCTTTCTTTTCCACAATGTAGCAATTATTTATCCGAGTTATAAACTCATCAGATATCCCCCTGAACAGATGAGATTCTAAAATCGTAGGAAGGCCTCTGAATTCAAGCGAATTGATGATTTACCATGTACGGACTTTATCTCAGTATGACATCACCCGCCTGACATGTATGTGACGTGTTTGTCCCCTGCAGGCTCTCCTGTATTTCATCCATATGATGGATCACGTGGCGGCCAAGGATTACATCCTGGTGTATTTCCACACTCTGACCGGAGAACACAACCACCTGGAGTCCGACTTCCTCAAGAACGTCTACGATGTGGTAGATGCCAAGTAAGTGATCGCGCCCTGACAAGCCCGGTGTTCTATCAAAAGCTCCAACTCGTCGAAATCTCCAACTACCTCACTGCCGGGTACAGGCAAGTTGGAGATTTCGATCGGGCGGCGTTCGTTCAGGAATCGGATCTGAACCCAGAACCTCTGCTGTAGCTGGCGGTGGTTCTACCTGCTGAGCCACCTTAGAACCTTGGATAGCTCCTTGCCTGATCTCCTGTGTAATCCTCAGGTAAACCTAGTTTCTGCTGAACTCCATGCTCTTCCCCTGAACTTCCTATTTAAGCCACGCCTCTTCACTTCCTGTTTGCCAGATTATTGTGCTCCTGCCCATATCTTGCTTTCTTGCTCCTCCTGTGATGCAATCCGCTCATACTGCTACCCGTGTACCGACCTTTGGCTGCTGATTCACCGACTGCTCTCACTGCCCCCTGCTACATACCTGATACCTTTTGGCTACTGACCTCGGCTTGATCTCTGACTACGCTTCTGCCTGCTCCTATACTACTACCGTCTGCTTGTGTACCAAACCCGGCCTGTTATACACGATGTTGCCTGCTGCTTCAGCTACTGGACTCTGAGCCTGATCCTAGATCGTGACAGTTAGACTGCAAAGCACAAACACTGACTGAGCTTCTGCTCAGCTGAATTTTAACAATATTCAGCAGGTGGCAACCTCGACAAGTATGCTGAAAACGCTATGCGCGCATGCGCGGCGCACCTGTACAGAGCTCCGGTCTTTCTGAGCACCGGAAGTGAGGTGGTTGGAGATTTCGATGAGTTGGAGCTTTCGATAGAACACGGGTCTTGGGGAATCTTGAGATATTATTTCTGGGCTCAGTTTATTTGTTTTGGTTCATTTTGTTACATAATTGCCGTTTGCAGTCGCAAAGACACAACAGGAAGGGAGATGAAATCTGTACAAAGGGAAGGAAAGTCCCCCTCTTAGCTGCCACTAGAATGGGTGTGTCCCCCCATAGGAAGATGTATCCTCTTCCGGTCTAAAATTTGGGAGCTTCCTGTTTGCCACAGTGGTGACAAATCCATAGAAAGGTTGCAATCCTTCCACACTCCATCCATAACTAACAACATGCGTAGCATCATGCAGTAGATGCAGTAGTACCCTTTTACGGCCACGGATGTAAGTACTATGTCCACGGCAGCTGTAAACTGACGCATGGCTGCTACAGCAGCTAGGAGTCCATTCACCTGACTCCCGGCTATGTACTGCAAATTAGGGATGTCCCGTTACCGATACTAGTATCGGTATCAGGGCCGATACCCGGCATTTTCACGAGTACTTGTACTCGTGAAAATGCCCCGATTCTTAAGGCCGATGCCGGCCCTGGGTCCTGGCAGTAGCTGTCCCTGGCAGTGCCTGTCCATTTCTATGCCTCCTGCTCCTTCTTCCTGGCACAGCCATGGACAGCCCCACACACAGCACAGGACAGCCCCGGACACCGGAACCCGTCCGATCAACTAAGAACCATGCAGAGCGCCACATGCCGCCCAGTTGAGACTGCAGCCTTCTGCTGTGGTGGTATGTATTGTGCTGCTGTGGGATCTATTGTGCTCTGCTGGGACGTATTATGCTCTGGTGGGATCTATTGTGCTTTGGGGACATCTGTATTCTGCTTTTTGTGGACATATGTATTTAGCCCTGGGTGAGAAACTGCCCTAAAATCATTAGACTGTGTTTTAGAAAAACATGTCACATGTCCCTTTAAGAAAAAGTATCGGTAATTGGTATCGGCAAGTACTTGGTGTTAAAGAAGTGGTATCGGGGCATCCCTACTGCAAATGATCAGATGGCTGTAAAGCCACCCCATCACTGGGCTTGATCAGCTTCATTGGGCTGCAAAGGTGGCATTAGGGGTCTAATAGACCCCCTAATTATTTATTGGGCTTTCAGAATGTTGTGAAAGTGACAAGGACGGGAAAGTCATCCCTGCAACAAGTCAAGTCATGTGCTAGGTAACAATACATGTAATGTGGCCGCAGTTCCTGCTCTTACCTGAAGGTGGCGCTGCGTGTACACGTAATAGGCCGTGCTGCAGTTTTAACGGCAAACATTACAATAAAAGCAAACCCCACATTTTGGAATTCGTATGTAGATCGGCATCATTAGTCATCCGAACTGCCAGTCATTTAAAGTATTTTTTTGCTATTTTTGTAAATTCTTACGAACTTCTCTTTTTATAGGTACAAAAAGAATTTGAAGGCTCTGTACTTTGTCCATCCAACATTTCGCTCCAAGGTACGACGTCGGTCTATTGTCTCCCCTCCTGTGACGATAGCCATTGTTTTGTTCGGTCATAATATTACAGCCGCTCTGCACCTCCTAGGTATGAGCACGCCATTTTAAACTGGCCCCAAAACCTCTCGTGTGTAACCAAGGGAGCCCCTTCAATAGTATTTTACCCCTGATATTCATGTTGCAAAAGTATTCACCCCCGTGGCATTTTTTTTCCTATTCTGTTGCATTACAACCTGCAATTAATATG
>NW_017307622.1:264535-270481 GCF_000935625.1 Nanorana parkeri
TTTTAGCTACTGAAGGTGAAGAACCTGGCAGTGAAGTGATGCTGTAGAGGGTGTGTGAATGTATCACCAACAACCTATTTGATATTCACAGGGAATCTCACAAATGACCATGTTACAGCAAAACATGCAGTGCTTGCAAAAGTATTCACCCCCTTGGCTATTTTGTTGCATTACCACCTGCAATTAAAATGGATTGTATGGGGGGGGTGTTATCATTTGATTTACACAACATGCCTACTACTTTGAAGATGCAAAGTATTTTTTATTGGGATACAAACAAGAAATAAGACAAAAAGACCCCCAGAAAACTTGAGCGTGCATAACTATTCACCCCCCTTCCAAAGTCAATACTTTGTAGAGCCAATTACAGCTGCAGGTCTCTTGGGGTACGTCTCTATAAGCGTGGCACATCTAGCCACTGGGATTTTAGCCCATGTTGACTAAGCAGCATTTCCACTACTCTTCTCTGGCAACCCATGTGTCCCACTATCAGTCTGTTCCAGTGCTGCAGCCACTGCACCTTTCACCGTCTCAGGCCAGGGGTGGGGAGGGGGATTTGGTTGGGGGTGCTGGCAGTGTACAATACTGGGAGGGGGCTGCTGCCAATACAAGTTGCTCTTGGCAGTGACATCTGTGAGCTGGCCGGGATGCTATTGGAGACCTATAGCACTGGCTGGAAAGGGGGCAGGCACGCTTACCTGCTGCCCTCTCACATGTGACCCAATGAGATGCCGCCTGAGTTAGAGAATCACCTGCACACCATACAGCGCTTGAACCAAATTAAATATCCGTTGGTGCTCAAAATGATGACACCGATGGCGCCGTGTAACAATCCAAATAAAAATAGTAGTGACTAGCACTCACTTGTAATGTGCAAAAAAGATAGCACTTTTATTTATACGTCACATGCGTCAAGAAGCCAACGTTTCGGGGCCGTGCAGGGTCCCTTCATCAGTCAAGCAAAACAAATGGCAAGCGCACTCAGTGATGCATGGGGGGGTCTCAGCTGCCTTGTGATGTGCGGGATCCCTTGTGCGTCCCTGTGCCTTTAAGGGAGGTCGGGCTTCCTCCTGACAAACCTGCACCCAATTCTATCTTCTGCCCCCATGTGCTCCAAGATGGAGACACTCATAGGTTAGAGTTAGGACCGCACTATATAGAGGTGCCTTGGCGCGGCTGTGCGGCTTTCACATTTTCTGCAGAAGACGTGTATCTAGGACCTCTTTTTTTAACCTTAGTGGTGAGACAGGTTTTTTTGCATGCCGCCTGGTGAGTGTGCCGGGAAAACTTTGCTGGGTCCCTTCATCAGTCACAATGTCGCCCTGATGAAGGGACCCTGCCCGGCCCCGAAACATTGGCTTCTTGACGCATGTGACGTATCAATAAAAGTGCTATCTTTTTTACACATTACAAGTGAGTGCTGGTGACTACTATCTTTACTTGCCTCATTATAGAGACATCCCTGGCTACAGCCTTTCTCAATGTCTTCTGCACCTGGCAGCCAGAAGTCTGTGCCCTCTGCCCTCCTTCCTTTCTCTGTCCTCCTTCCTTTCTCTGACCTCCTTCCTTTCTCTGTCCCCCTTCCTTTCTCTGTCCTCCTTCCTTTCTCTGGCCTCCTTCCTTTCTCTCTCCCCTCCCTTCCTTTCTCTGTCCTCCCTTCCTTTCTCTGCCCTCCCTTCCTTTCTCTGCCCTCCCTTCCTTTCTCTGACCACAATGTTACTAGCAGGACTCACAATGATATAGGGCAGCGGTAGGCAAGCTTAACACTCTTGTAGTTCCACAACACCGGGAGTGCTGAGGTTGCCTACCCCTGATATAGGGGTTGGAGATGGAGCTCTACAGCCAGGGCCGGTGCTGGACTTGCACCCCAATCTCCCTGGCGCGGCCCCGTTCTCCTGCTGGCTAGCTTCCGCAGGCGACGGGTGGATGTAAGCAGCCGGGAGCAATAGCCAGACTGCTATTGGCTATTTTAATTTGATATAGCTCATAGCAGACTGGCTATTGAAACCCCGCCCACTGAGCAGAGGAGGGGATCTTAGAGAGAAAGTTGTCTCTAAGTTCTGTTCTTCTGCTTAGTGGGAGGATGCCATAGCCAGCCTGCTATTGGCTTTTACAATTTGAAATAGAGGGGGGCACCGTAAGGGAGGTGAGTGTTCGAGGCTGCGCCCTAGGCAGCAGTGCACCCTAGGCGGCTGCCTAGTTCGCCTAGTGGCACCACCGGCCCTGCCTACAGCGCCTAGTGTAGTCGATTTGCGTCCTTGCTTCCTGACGAGGAAAGCTCCATGACCTGAGTGCGGCGCGCCTGTAGTCCATGTGGTCAGTTTGTCGCAGACATGCCACCCACCCAGCTCTTCACAGCTTGAGTGACAGCAGCTCTGGGACCTGTGACGTTGTCGAAAAGCATTGTTTCTGATGCGCAGATCTTCCATATTCCTTTTCTGCTTCTGACTCGGGATGAACTGCTGCAGGACAATTTTGGTTCCTGAGGCCCTCGGAGAAACGTTGCAGCTGCCGCAGCGGTAGAACCGTGCGGCGCAGATGTAGGCCGCGTCTTAGTTTTTTGTGTGTGCGTGTTTCGGGATATTTTATGAGAACCTTGATAATGTTATTCCAACGATGAAAAGTTAAATCGCAGCCTTTCCTGGCCAAGAAATAAAACGGAACATTTTCCTGACCTGGCAGCTCTCCCACCTTTTTTTAAATAAATAGATAAATCTGACGTAGCGGCACTCTCCCAAAACCGCGATGATCCAGCCCCGCTCTGCTGGCAGCTCCACCGACCTTGGAAACGTGGCTTTAAAGGAAAACGGCTGCGATCGCTGGATCCTAGAATGTAATAAGAGGAGGCGGAGGCTTCGGGGAGTCCCCGATGCAATGGTCTCAGTATACCGCGAGCTGTAGCTCCCTATATACTGAGCTTAGGGTGACGGGAGGACGCTAGTTTGTGTCCTCCCGTTACCCTAAGGAGAACTATGGGGAAAAGCCTTAACCCCATAGTTCGCCTTTAAATCTGAATGGTGCTTGTGGTCTTCCAATCTCCAGGTCATAGAACACTTTAACAAGTACCTTCACCACCCCAAGTACCTTCACCACCCCAAGTACCTTCACCACCCCAAGTACCTTCACCACCCCAAGTACCTTCACCACCCCAAGTACCTAGCCCACCCTTTCTTAATACTACTGCAGTGACTCTGATTTTATTTTTATTTTTTAAACCCTTTCAGGTCTCCACCTGGTTCTTCACCACCTTCACCGTGTCCGGACTGAAGGACCGAGTCCACCAAGTGGAAAGCCTGCACCAGCTCTTTACCGCCATCCCGCCTGACCAGATTGAAATTCCGCCATTCGTCCTGAACTACGACGCTCGGGTAAGAGGCCGGGTGAGGTGGGGTGTGATGGTTTTCGGAGTGGGGTGAATCGGTAAATCGATGAAATAACAAGACGCGCTCGTAGTTTTAAAGGAGAACTATGGGGTTAAGGCTTTTCCCCATAGTTCTCCTTGTTGCAATTTCTCTGCACCAGCAATGGTTTATTGGGCCCATTCTATGTAATTCGATTGTCTGGTGGTCACAAGGACCGCTTGAGGCTTAAAGGAGAACTATGGGGTTAAGGCTTTCCCCCATAGTTCTCCTTAGGGTAACGGGAGGACCCAAACTAGCGTCCTCCCGTCACCCTAAGCTCAGTATATAGGGAGCTACAGCTCGCGATATACTGAGACGCCGGAGCGGATCCCGACATCGATGTCAAGATCCAAGCCGTAAACGGCCAACCAATCGGAAGCCGATTTAATCGATGATTGAAAAAGTTGACAACTTTTTCAATATTCGATTATAATCGATTATGTCGATTAGTTGTTGCAGCCCTACTGGATTCCCCCCTCCCCTCTCCGATCCTCCAGCGCTGACTGGCGGAACGGGGGAGGGGGCGGGTACAGCTGGCTCTGCCTCTAGATAGGGAGAGCCAGCTGTCACTCACGCAGCTGGGCGGATCCCGGCACAATCCGTCCCCGATGCAATGGTCTCAGTATACCGCGAGCTGTAGCTCCCTATATACTGAGCTTAGGGTGACGGGAGGACGCTAGTTTGTGTCCTCCCGTTACCCTAAGGAGAACTATGGGGAAAAGCCTTAACCCCATAGTTCGCCTTTAAATCTGAATGGTGCTTGTGGTCTTCCAATCTCCAGGTCATAGAACACTTTAACAAGTACCTTCACCACCCCAAGTACCTTCACCACCCCAAGTACCTTCACCACCCCAAGTACCTTCACCACCCCAAGTACCTAGCCCACCCTTTCATAATCCTACTGCAGTGACTCTGATTTTATTTTTATTTTTTAAACCCTTTCAGGTCTCCACCTGGTTCTTCACCACCTTCACCGTGTCCGGACTGAAGGACCGAGTCCACCAAGTGGAAAGCCTGCACCAGCTCTTTACCGCCATCCCGCCTGACCAGATTGAAATTCCGCCATTCGTCCTGAACTACGACGCTCGGGTAAGAGGCCGGGTGAGGTGGGGTGTGATGGTTTTCGGAGTGGGGTGAATCGGTAAATCGATGAAATAACAAGACGCGCTCGTAGTTTTAAAGGAGAACTATGGGGTTAAGGCTTTTCCCCATAGTTCTCCTTGTTGCAATTTCTCTGCACCAGCAATGGTTTATTGGGCCCATTCTATGTAATTCGATTGTCTGGTGGTCACAAGGACCGCTTGAGGCTTAAAGGAGAACTATGGGGTTAAGGCTTTCCCCCATAGTTCTCCTTAGGGTAACGGGAGGACCCAAACTAGCGTCCTCCCGTCACCCTAAGCTCAGTATATAGGGAGCTACAGCTCGCGATATACTGAGACGCCGGAGCGGATCCCGACATCGATGTCAAGATCCGCCCAGCTGCGTGACTGACAGCTGGCTCTGCCTATCTAGAGACAGAGCCAGCTATACCCGCCCCCTGTCAGGGCAGAGAGCCGTGACAGGATCGAGAGGGGAGCGAACGCCGGTATGTGTACGCTCACCTCCCGATCTACTGAGCCGACCTGTTACAGTTTCATTGTCACAGGTCGGCTAGAACTATGAGGTGAGTGTGCACTTTTTTTTTTACATGACTGTTGGGGGGGTTGTTGGCTTTAGATATACTGGAGAGTGACCCCCCGAGTACATGTAGCTGTGTGACCATTGAGGATTCCATTGCACTACTCCCCTCGGGTTCTGAAGGCAATGGAACCTTTTAGTATTTGTTTTTTGATGACATGGTTGACCTGTAACAAAAAAATAAATAAAATCAAGGCATCTGGACTTGCTGTATTTGAAGACATTTCGCTGGTCATCCAACCAGCTTTCTCAATCCTGAGCTGAGAAAAGCGAGTCGCATGACCAGCCGAACGTCTTCAAATACAGCAAGTCCAGATCTACCATGACCTGGATGAATGAGAACCTTGAGAACAGCAAAAGTCGATGCTGAGATTTCCCTGGCCACGCCTCTTGCCCCACCCACTGCATCACAGCAGAGCTTGGTCATTATATATATATATATATAACAGGTATTTATAGAGCGCCGACAATTTACGCGGCGCTTTACATAGTTGCACATTCACATCAGTCCCTACACCTCAAGGAGCTTACAATCTAAGGTCCCTATCATCACACGCATACATAGAGGGCCAACTTAGAGAGGAGCCAATTAACCTTCCAGCGTGTCTTTGGAGTGTGGGAGGAAACCGGAGTGCCCGGAGGAAACCCACGCAAGCGCAGGGAGAGCATGCAAACTCCTTGCAGATAGTGACCCTGGCTGGGATTTGAACCGGGGACCCCCAGTGCTGCAAGGCAGAAGCGCCGACCACTACTGTTTACTTGTGTGGCTGTTCGGGTTTGCAGTTGGCTCGTGGTAAATGAAAGCCATGACCTCATCAGGGAAGGCCGGTGACACCAACACTATTCACCCCTGGGGGGATCTCAGCAT
>NW_017307622.1:270491-273319 GCF_000935625.1 Nanorana parkeri
CGTGGGGGGTGTTTACTGTTGGTTTATTTATTTTGCCTTTTTTATGTTATTTAAATATTTTTATACATTGGTCAGTTAAGTAAGACAATTTGCATCATGTTCCTAAAATATCAGTGAGCCGTGGGAATGACCTGAGCTTGCACCCAAACAATCCCCTGCCGCAGCCCTGACTCATCATGGAGGGCACACGTGGTATTTGGGGGCAGAAACTGAAATCTGGAGTCACGTCTGAAAAAACGTTTTTTGTTTTTTTTTAAATTTTTGTGTCTACAAGCCGACACGCCGAGCAGAGGTCTGTCAGGCCCCCCGCTGTGCCAGCAGAACATTTCCTAATTGTTTCCAGAGGGTTGAGTGCGCGTCGCCTTGTGTACAGAGACGGACTTTCCCGTGACGCGGCGCCTCGTTCAGTCATCTAAGAGTCCTGAACGCGCACACACAGGTTTTAAAGTGGAACGGCAGCCAAAACGGTGTTCTGGGTGGTGCGGGGAAGTGTTGGAATCTCTGCCATGTTGGTTATCTGTGACCCTTGGCAGGAATTTCTCCATCCTTCCTGTCTCGGTGATCACTGTCCCTGCCACAGGAAGCCGATTGATTGGCCGGGCCTGGATGATGTAATTCTTGCGCATGCACGTGGGAGTGGCTTCTTCCCGGCATGGAATGGTGCTGAGACTGTACACTGAGCTGAGAGGCGGGACCAGGGGTGGGCAAACTCAGGCCCTCCAGCTGTTGCGGAACTACAAATCCCATGAGGTATTGCATGATTCCCTGAGACGGATGCATCATGGGATTTGTAGTTTCACCCCAGCTGGAGGGCCGGAGTTTGCCCACCCGTCTTACACAGTCTCTTCTCTTATAGCAAGCAGCCTGTCGGCACTTTTACAATTAATTACTTCCTCTTTAAGAAGGAACTTCCATCTCCCATTATTGATAGCTGTACTTTTCACGAGGGATGCACCGATATATTGGCCGCCGAAACATATATCTCTGTCCCCCCTTCTCTCGCTCACTCCCTGTGTCCCCCCTTCTCTCGCGCTCTCTCTGTGTCCCCCCTTCTCTCGCGCTCTCTCTGTGTCCCCCCTTCTCTCGCGCTCTCTCTGTGTCCCCCCTTCTCTCGCGCTCTCTCTGTGTCCCCCCTTCTCTCGCGCTCTCTCTGTGTCCCCCCTTCTCTCGCGCTCTCTCTGTGTCCCCCCTTCTCTCGCGCTCTCTCTGTGTCCCCCCTTCTCTCGCGCTCTCTCTGTGTCCCCCCTTCTCTCGCGCTCTCTCTGTGTCCCCCCTTCTCTCGCGCTCTCTCTGTGTCCCCCCTTCTCTCGCGCTCTCTCTGTGTCCCCCCTTCTCTCGCGCTCTCTCTGTGTCCCCCCTTCTCTCGCGCTCTCTCTGTGTCCCCCCTTCTCTCGCGCTCTCTCTGTGTCCCCCCTTCTCTCGCGCTCTCTCTGTGTCCCCCCTTCTCTCGCGCTCTCTCTGTGTCCCCCCTTCTCTCGCGCTCTCTCTGTGTCCCCCCTTCTCTCGCGCTCTCTCTGTGTCCCCCCTTCTCTCGCGCTCTCTCTGTGTCCCCCCTTCTCTCGCGCTCTCTCTGTGTCCCCCCTTCTCTCGCGCTCTCTCTGTGTCCCCCCTTCTCTCGCGCTCTCTCTGTGTCCCCCCTTCTCTCGCGCTCTCTCTGTGTCCCCCCTTCTCTCGCGCTCTCTCTGTGTCCCCCCTTCTCTCGCGCTCTCTCTGTGTCCCCCCTTCTCTCGCGCTCTCTCTGTGTCCCCCCTTCTCTCGCGCTCTCTCTGTGTCCCCCCTTCTCTCGCGCTCTCTCTGTGTCCCCCCTTCTCTCGCGCTCTCTCTGTGTCCCCCCTTCTCTCGCGCTCTCTCTGTGTCCCCCCTTCTCTCGCGCTCTCTCTGTGTCCCCCCTTCTCTCGCGCTCTCTCTGTGTCCCCCCTTCTCTCGCGCTCTCTCTGTGTCCCCCCTTCTCTCGCGCTCTCTCTGTGTCCCCCCTTCTCTCGCGCTCTCTCTGTGTCCCCCCTTCTCTCGCGCTCTCTCTGTGTCCCCCCTTCTCTCGCGCTCTCTCTGTGTCCCCCCTTCTCTCGCGCTCTCTCTGTGTCCCCCCTTCTCTCGCGCTCTCTCTGTGTCCCCCCTTCTCTCGCGCTCTCTCTGTGTCCCCCCTTCTCTCGCGCTCTCTCTGTGTCCCCCCTTCTCTCGCGCTCTCTCTGTGTCCCCCCTTCTCTCGCGCTCTCTCTGTGTCCCCCCTTCTCTCGCGCTCTCTCTGTGTCCCCCCTTCTCTCGCGCTCTCTCTGTGTCCCCCCTTCTCTCGCGCTCTCTCTGTGTCCCCCCTTCTCTCGCGCTCTCTCTGTGTCCCCCCTTCTCTCGCTCTCTCTCTGTGTCCCCCCTTCTCTCGCTCTATTATATATTATTAGTACACAATTATAAAATGTTATAGTTGAGTCTCTGAGAGATAGAAGATGCTTCTGGTGAACTTTCCAGCCTGCACCATGATATTGGCTCTCTAATCCTCCATTACATTCAGGTCATAAGATTTTTTTTTCCCCCCTCTGAGATTTCTGTGCGGACTGTGAAGTGGTTAAATGTCACGCTGACGTGATAAGAAACACATTTCCCTCAGACTATGTAAATCTATCTCCCATCAGAATGAGGAAATGCGCAGAGATCCAGGATGAAGGGGGTTACTGGTACAGCGCCCCTTTGATGTGATGCTCCCGTGGGAGGGGCGGTGGCAGGAGATCACATGGACACGTCACTCATCGGAATGGGGTGAAATGTTGTACGTCGGCTTCGAGGAGCCTGCGGCCCAGATGGGGGCCGATCCCTTGTGTGATGGCTGTGCATTTAAT
>NW_017307622.1:273336-274962 GCF_000935625.1 Nanorana parkeri
AATGGCTCTATATTTAGGATGTATCTGGTCTATAAATGGCGGCTCTGGATGGACAGTTGGATGAATGGCTCTATATTTAGGATGTATCTGGTCTATAAATGGCGGCTCTGGATGGACAGTTGGATAAATGGCTCTATATTTAGGATGTATCAGGTCTATAAATGGCGGCTCTGGACGGACAGTTGGATTAGGAGTGCAGTCATGCTCTTTGTCCATCTCTGTGATGTCATACGGTATAGTTCTAATTTTGCTCTTTTCCTCTCTTTTGCAGGAAAATGGACCTTTCTTACCATCACACTCTTCCTTCTCAGGCCTTTAAGCCCTTGGCCCCCCTCTCTCCTCCATCTACTGGCCCCTGTGGACGGCCCTCTTTTGGAGGATCCCTCTTCCCCCCCCAACCCCACCAACTGATCTGCACAGCTGGAGACACACGTGTGTGGAAGGGCGCCCTCTGACCCGACAATCCCAGAGACTTGTGAGATGCTGAGAGGGGGCTCCCCGCGTCCTATTTATCATTTTGCTGACGTGTAAATAAATCCGCCCGCAGAGGCGCCCGGCAATCACAGCTCTGCTCCGAATTAAAGTCCCTTAAAATGTGATTCTGCCACAATCTGAGTCATGTCTCCTCATCTTTTGACACCGACAACAGTTTTTTTTGTTTCATGGCCGACTGCTGCAACCTACGGCATTGGCCGTGCAAGAACGCCGGGAACCTGGAAGAAGAGGGCGAGGGGTGACCTGACCTGTACAGCTGGCACCAAGCCTAGGTTGATCACTAGCGTCCACCAAGCCCAGTGTGGGGGTCTACCTCCTCCTTGAGGGGTGCCAAGCCCAGTGTGGGGGGTCTACCTCCTCCTTATAGCCACAAACATGTCCCTCGTTTCTTTAGATTCAATAAACTTTATTGACACCACATCATTGCTGCCACAGGACATGACTCCTCCTCTGACGTTCTTCACCCTCAATCAATTCTTAATTATAGAGTTCGGATTAACCCTAGAGGGCAAAATGCATCAGTGGATGAGTTGCGTCCAGGCAGGTGGAATGTAAGAATGTCGGTGATGTCAATAAAGTTTATTGAAACAAAGCAGTTGGATAAATGGCTGTATATTTAGTGTGTATGTGTATGGCCCTTGCATACATACATACATACATACATACATACATACATACATACATACATACACACACACACACACACACACACACACACACGATACAGCCATTTATCCAACTGCTTTGTTTCAATAAACTTTATTGACATGACCTACATTCTTACGTTTAAAATATATATAAAACTTTACGTTTGTCTTTGTGAATGGAAAGAAGCAGGTTCCCTTTAAGGCCAGACTCCACCTCCCATGCGATGGCTCTTACGGTGTGTGTGGCCAATCACGAAGCACCAGTGTTGTCAGATGCTCTCCCATACTCGCCATCTGCGCTCAATAAGCCTCGGCAGCGTTTGCGAGGTGACATTCGGGGTGTAATAGACCTCTGATGTCTCAAAGAGAACCTGTCACTATGCTATCACATAGGAGCCTTATCAGCCCACTCGTGGGACCAGTCCAGGTGAGTTAAAATATTGTTTTTTAATAAAATAACCCCCCCCCCCCCCCTAAAATTATT
>NW_017307622.1:275094-278405 GCF_000935625.1 Nanorana parkeri
AAGAGGTTAATGGCCTCCAGTCTAAACAATAATGTCTCCGCAGTCTCTGCCGGCGGGGCCGCTGCGTTGGTCTCTTTCCGATGGGCCCGTAGAATTTTTCCAGCTGCTATGAAAGGGGATCAGTGTGGCTCTTCCACAGAGGAAGCTCCGTCTCCATCAAGGCCAGCGAAGTGGTTTCATTAATTACCCGCCGACTTCCTCCTCCTCCTCGCCGCGCTGAGCTGCCAGGATTAGGTATCTCGCATGGCGGAGATAATTTTGTTACAGGTATCTCTACAGGAAGTGCGAGCTTATATAATACAGAGCATCCTCACTCCTCATCTGGGGGGTTAGGGGGGCTTCTCAGTTAAAGTGCACCTGTCAGCAGTGGCGTCACAACGGGGGTGCGGCCGTTGCAGGCGTGACAACAAAATGACTGACGGTTGTATCCGATGACGGGGTAACTATTAATAATTGGGAGATGGTGATACTGGCCGTGTCCTGTCACCTGTGGGTCAGACTCCCACCTGATAGTCTTCCACCTGGATCCTGGAAAGTCATTCTAGGTGCCGGGTGTAGGGGACCAGCTCATTTGCATATCACCCGCCTTCTTCCAGCAAGCCCAGCACCTACGAGTGAGCGTTCAGGATACTCTGCCATCAAGCTAAAAATTGCAGGTAAAGGTTCAGAGTCTCTTTAACGCTGGGCTCGGGGGGACCTGTGTACATTAACAAGAAGTATTTTGTTTTCCTCCAGCAGTCTTTGTTGGGTAATTTACAGTCTGCCCCTGAGCTGAATCTTCCCTACCAGGGAGAGAATACAAATGAATACCAGCACACGCAGTCTGCCCCTGAGCTGAATCTTCCCTACCAGGGAGAGAATACAAATGAATACCAGCACACCCAGTCTGCTCCTGAGCCGAATCTTCACTACCAGGGAGAGAATACAAATGAATACCAGCACACGCAGTCTGCCCCTGAGCTGAGTCTTCCCTACCAGGGAGAGAATACCAATAAATGCCAGCATACACAGTCTTCCCCTGAGCTGAATCTTCCCTAACAGGGAGTGAATAAAAATAAATACCAGTGCACACAGTCTGCCCCTGAGCTAAATCTTCCCTACCAGGGAGAGAATAGAAATGACTAACAGCACACGCAGTCTGCCCCTGAGCCGAATCTTCACTACCAGGGAGCGAATACAAATGAATAACAGCACACACAGTCTGCCCCTGAGCCGAATCTTCCCTACCAGGGAGCGAATACAAATGAATACCAGCACACAGTCTGTCCCTGAGCTGAATCTTCCCTACCAGGGAGAGAATACAAATGAATACCAGCACACAGTCTGCTCCTGAGCTGAATCTTCCCTACCAGGAAGAGAATAATAATGCGTACCAGCACACGCAATCTTGCCCTGAGCTGAATCTTCGCTATCAGGGAGTGAATACAAATAAAAACCAGCACACAAGCTGCCCTTGAGCTGAATGTTCTCTACCAGGGAGAGAATACAAATGAATAACAGCACACGCAGTCTCCCCCTGAGCTGAATCTTCCCTACCAGGGAGAGAATACAAATGAGTACCAGCACACAGTCTGCCCCTGAGCTGAATGCTGGTATTATCTCGCTGGTAGAGAACATTCAGCTCAGGGGCAGACTGTGTGTGCTGGTATTCTCTCGCTGGTAGAGAACACACACAGTCTGCCCCTGAGCCAAATGTTCCCTACCAGGGAGAGAATACAAATGAATACCAGCACACAGTCTGCCCCTGAGCTGAATGTTCCCTACCAGGGAGAGAAAACAAATGAATACCAGCACACAGGGAGAGAATACAAATGAATACCAGCACACACACAGTCTGCCCCTGAGCCGAATCTTCCCTACCAGGGAGAGAATACAAATTAATACCAGCACACAGGGAGAGAATACAAATGAATAACAGCACACACACAGTCTGCCCCTGAGCCGAATCTTCCCTACCAGGGAGTGAATACAAATTAATACCAGCACACAGTCTGCCCCTGAGCTGAATGTTCTCTACCAGGGAGAGAAAACAAATGAATACCAGCACACAGGGAGAGAATACAAATGAATACCAGCACACACACAGTCTGCCCCTGAGCCAAATCTTCCCTACCAGGGAGTGAATACAAATTAATACCAGCACACAGGGAGAGAATACAAATGAATAACAGCACACACAGTCTTCCCCTGAGCCGAATCTTCCCTACCAGGGAGAGAATACAAATGAGTAACAGCACATGCAGTCTCCCCCTGAGCTCATTCCTCCCTACCAGCCAGAGAATACAAATGAATAACAGCACACAGTCTGCCCCTAAGCTGAATGCTGGTATTGTCTCGCTGGTAGGGAACATTCGGGTCAGGGACAGACTGTGTGTGCTGGTATACATTTGTATTCTCTCCCGGGTAGAGAACATTCGGCTCAGGGACAGACTGTGTGTGCTGGTATTCTCTCGCTGGTAGAGAACACACACAGTCTGCCCCTGAGCCGAATGTTCTCTACCCGGGAGAGAATACAAGTGAATACCAGCACACACAGTCTGCCCCTGAGCCGAATGTTCACTACCAGGGAGAGAATACAAGTGAATACCAGCAGACACACAGTCTTCACTGAAATGTAAAGCAGTGACAAGTCAGATTCATACTGATGTCCATTGGTGACAGGTCCTCTTTACGGGAGAGCTGCTTTGCTTGCTGTGTCTGGTCACCTTACCTCTCTCTGCTCACTCAGCATGAGAATAACATCTGCTGCCGCTCGGACTCCGCCGCCCCGGGAGCGCCGCCGGCTCATTAAAGCGACTAATTGCCTCTGACGAGGTCCTGGATGGTATTTTTTTTTATTCCGCGTCCATATTTAGCTTCTGCCATCTGTCCGCGGCCCGCGAAAATCCCATCTAATCTCCGGCCGGCCGCTCCAGGGTCACCGCCAGGTATGATGCACATGGAAACGCTGCGTCTCTGTTAACCCCGCCGGGCCCTGGAGCCTGCCTGGGAGCGCGGCGGCTCTCTGCCCCCTGGCGGCTCGCTCACACCGCTCCGAGCGCCATCCCTCAGCGGGCGCGGGGTGCGGTGCTGAGCGCTCCGTCCATTGCGCTGCCACTCGTCTGATGGGCGCGCATTGCGGTGTATGGCGCAGTGGCGCACGGATGGCGACGCACCTACTGGTGCACGGGACCGCACGCCACGCGCGCTGTGTGATGGGTAACGCGTGCTTAGCGCCTCGATCTGGTGAGAATGGGGCCCCTTATAGTGGAAAGCAGAGTATTTCAGGAGAGGGGAGTTACAGAGGAAGGAGCAGAGTCCTCCGGCAGAGC
>NW_017307622.1:285235-290481 GCF_000935625.1 Nanorana parkeri
GGAGAGTTATAGAGGAAGGAACAGAGTCCTCCAGCAGAGCATTTCAGGAGAGGAAGGAGCAGAGTCCTCCAGCAGAGTATTTCAGGAGAGGAGAGTTATAGACGAAGGAGCAGAGTCCTCCAGCAGAGTATTTCAGGAGAGGAGAGTTATAGAGGAAGGAGCAGAGTCCTCCAGCAGAGTGTTTTTTGGAAAGCCAAGCACCCCGTACGGCGCTTGTCATAAGTCGGAGATCAGTCGGTGACATCCCAGCACGGAGGATAATAATAAAACGCATTCTGCGCGGTCACCTCTTCCCAGGACAGGAAATGCGTCTCTGCTGCCTCCGAGATTATGGGGAGCGAAGCTTCTCTCGGCGACGGATGACGCAGACGCACATTAAGCGGGCCGGTGACCTTTACTAATGAGCCGAACAGAGTCCGATGAGTCAGAGTAACAATTATGAGGAATGAAATGTCAGACCTGGAAATGGCGGGAGGTGTCCTCCTCCATCCTCCTCACCTCATAGGTCAGTGCCCCCCCCTCCCCCCCGGCCCCCCGAGAGAGGGACTGGTAGGGACTGTGGTTGGGAGGTCAGTGCAGTTCTGTGGCAATTATGTTACATACAAGCTGGGAAAAGAGGACCTGTCACTTGACGTGTTTAGAGGTCTGGCTATATATATATATATATTATATTCAGTCTGCATGGCTCTGCGCCGACCTCCACCGCATTCCCCGGACCATGGGCGGCCTAGATCTCACCTCGTACAGGGGTAGGCGACCTCAGCACTGCAGTGAAGCTACGAGTCCCATAAGGCACTGCAAGACTCTGACAACCCCCCCCCAGTCCCCAGTGCCATGGTTTCCTACCCCTGACCTAGAACAATAGGTAAATGCTCAGCCAGAAATGTGTTACATTGTATCATCTGCTTGGTGGGTCAGAGTAATGACATCACCCGGGTGGCACAGACAGGCCCCTCCCCTGAGGTACACTTGCAGGTACACCTATAGGCTCAGCAGACTTTTGGGGCCACAGAAAACAATAAACGGGCCCGTCTGTAACGAGACCCGTCGGCTGGCTGCTGCCCACTGCCCATGTCTTCTTCTGGTGTCATAGGCGCTGCCCATTGGCTGTTGCGGAGGGGCCCTTCACTGGGTCCTAAATTCTGCAGGAGTGATGTCATGTGAGGGGGCGGACACAAGACCGGTCGGCTGGCTGCCCATGTCTAATCCTTGTGCTATGGGCGCTGCCCATTGGCTGTTGCGGAGGGGCCCTTCACTGGGTCCTAAATTCTGCAGGAGTGATGTCATGTGAGGGGGCGGACACAAGACCGGTCGGCTGGCTGTGCATGTCTTCTTCTGGCATAGGCGCTGCCCATAGGCTGTCGCGGGGGCCCATCACATTATCCTACGTTCTGGCGGAGTGATGTCATGTGAGGGGCGGACACAAGACCAGTGAGCTTGCTGCCCATGTCTTCTTCTGGTGTCATAGGCACTGCCCATTGGCTGTCGCAGGGGCCCATCACTGGGTCCTGACTTCTGCGGGAGTGATGTCATGTGGGGGGGCGGACACAAGACCAGTCAGCTTGCTGCCCATGTCTTCTTCTGGTGTCATAGGCGCTGCCCATTGGCTGTCGCAAGGGCCCATCACTGGGTCCTGACTTCTGCGGGAGTGATGTCATGTGGGGGGGGCGGACACAAGACCAGACGGCTGGATTAGCCAAGGGAATGGAGAGCAGCTTCAAACCATCAATCGCCACTACTGGAAAAAGTGTGGCAGAGGTCACGTGACATCATATTCAGGTAAGTTTATATGGGTTTGGGGGGAGGGGGTTTGATGACCTGTGGAGAGCAGATTTCTGATTGGCTGAAATCTCGGCAGGGTTCCTTCCTAGGAAATAAGAATGTAGCAATTATTGTCACTATGTAACACTTTTATGGATTCGTTTTTATAGTCGATTCTTTTGCACTTTCACGTGAATTAAATGAGTGAAGACCATAAAAAGTTGAGCCACAAGCCCCCAAAAACATCCCCCTCCTCGTCCTCGTCCTCCCCCGGGGCCCGTGGAGCCCTTTCACCAGCGATATGTTTATCTCCATCATCTTCCTCCTCATCGACAACAATGTGATAATTGGATAAACAAATTCCCGCAGAGAAGCGGCTTTATATCCGGAGGGGCTTTGGAGGAAAACAAAAAATGTTGGCGCTGCGTCCCGCCTCTGCGGTCGCAGAAGAACATAAAGTGCGAATCCGGAAACTGTCGTTGACTCACAGACCTCTCTGTAGTCACACACACACCACCCCCCTTCCACACATGGGCTCCGGGCCGCCACGCTGGCCCATAGCCACCCGCGTCCGACCAAGAGACAAAAATATCCAGAACATGAGCTTAAAAAAAAGAAGCGTTGGCCGAACCGCTGTTTTTTTTGAGCGTTGGCTGCACTTTGCCCTGGTTGGTCGGCCATGGAGGCGGAACTCCGACCACAATTGGGACTGAACCTCGGCAAGTTTTCATTGCTGCCTTTGTCCCGAATAGGGAAATTGGCCGTCACTTCCTGTACCAATTAACAGGTGTCACAAGGACAGGAAGTGATGCTACTGACAACGGTTCTAACCCCGTCCTCAATCCATAACAGGAGAAAGTCTTCAGAACGCAGTTTTACTTTACCGGAAACGTGTAGCAGATTCTTTAGTCATAAATAAAAAAAACATTCTAGAGGTAAATCTGAACTGTTATATTTCGGCCGGAGGGCGGAGCCTTTGGCGGCTTTTTCATCTGTACCTCTGTCTATTCACGGCCTAATGAAAAAAATGATTTTGTTTACAGACCTCAATAGCTGAAGGTATCATTGACATGCATAAGTCAATGGGTCACCCCGGGAAGTCAGAGCAGTACAGAGCTGATGCCCTTATTGCAGGGCTTATCTCAAGGTTTCAATCAGATAAAGGGAGCCGCAAAGCATGCAGCAAATAGCCACTGCTTGCTTGATTGGATATGAAGTTTGTTTACCGATGCACCTGGGCATTGATAGCTAAAGAGTGCAGTTATATATACATTGATCAGAGTTAGATAGAGAGATACAAAGTAACATTGTTTATAAACATTGAGCAGAGGGAGACGGAGAGATACAAAGTAACATTGTTTATAAACATTGATCAGAGGGAGATAGAGAGATACAAAGTAACATTGTTTATATACATTGATCAGAGGGAGATCGAGAGATACAAAGTAACATTGATTATAAACATTGATCAGAGAGGAGATAGAGAGATACAAAGTAACATTGTTTATATACATTGATCAGAGGGAGATGGAGAGATACAAAGTAACATTGTTTATAAACATTGATCAGAGGGAGATAGAGAGATACAAAGTAACATTGTTTATAAACATTGATCAGAGGGAGATGGAGAGATACAAAGTAACATTGATTATAAACATTGATCAGAGAGGAGATAGAGAGATACAAAGTAACATTGTTTATATACATTGATCAGAGGGGAGATAGAGAGATACAAAGTAACATTGTTTATAAACATTGATCAGAGGGAGATGGAGAGATACAAAGTAACATTGTTTATAAACATTGATCAGAGGGAGATAGAGAGATACAAAGTAATATTGTTTATAAACATTGATCAGAGGGAGATAGAGAGATACAAAGTAACATTGTTTATAAACATTGATCAGAGGGAGATATAGAGATACAAAGTAACATTGTTTATAAACATTGATCAGAGTATAGATAGAGAGATACAAAGTAATGAGTATGAGCTTCCATCTGCATATGATGTCCATTAAAGCAACCTGACAAAAAAAGTTTTTTTGTTAAATAAAATGTTTGTTTTTAACCCTTTATGAAACCTTTAAACTTAAGGGACTAGGAGTGAAAATTGCGATCAAACTGAAATAGAATAAAAATTGGGAACATACGATGGCCGACTTGAATGTGAAGTTTGACGGTTACATCAAGTTGCTACATACTGTATATGACAGAGATGAGGAGATTGGAATATGTTAGTTGGCGAACCATCTGTGGGAACTGATAAGAAAGAGTTAACCGCACTGAATGGTGTCATACGATCCGCGGTCTTTGTGTGACAATTATCGCAGATCGGAGAGGTGACGTTCGCGCTCGTCACGCACCATTCAGGGTCTAATCCTCGCTGCGGAGGTCGGAGGCACAACACAATGGCCCAGACGATTCCCAGCATCCTCCGGGGGGCAGCTACCCTGAAATCGGAGCAGCTGCTCTATAATTAGGAATGAGACCGGATCCTACCTGTCCGCCCGGACCTGAAATAAAAAGAGAAACGCGCCGACAAAGACACCAACGTCCGTCCGTCATTCAGATCCTCTGCTCGTTCGTGCGCAAAAGAACGCTTCTAACGTACAAACATTGGATCTTCGGTTGTCCGTCTGTAGACAAGCAAGGAGAATAAATTCAGAAAAGGCAAAAAAATAAAACACAAAGCACGCTATTTATTCATTAAGCGAAGACTAATGTCGCCAACAAGGCGCAGGTTACAACCTACGGAGATAAAACATGTGAAAATGGCGGCATGTCCTCGCACCAATCACTCCAAAGAGCACCTGTCTAAGGTAAATACAACCACCACGGGTATCACACGTCACCGATGGAAGGAAGATTCCTGTATATTGTACTGTATTCCACAAAAATGTCCCACAAAGGAAACATACGGTCGCTGCCGGAATCCACGGACAGAATATGTAGATGTACGTGGATTCCGGTCACCATATGTTTCCTCTGTGGAACGCGCTGCGGAGTATATACAGGAATTTCAATGTCATCGGTGACGTGTAATACCCAAGGTGGTCATCAGACCTTATACACATAGGCCATGGCAGGGGAGGAGTCAGGTTATTATTCATGGGTGGCGAGGAGCAAGGTTCTACTCGATGGCAGGACTGGCTCGGAATTATATACAGCAATTGCAATGTCATCGGTCACGTGTAAGACCCAAGGTGGTCATCAGACCTTATACACATAGGCCATGGCAGGGGAGGAGTCAGGTTATTATTCATGGGTGGCGAGGAGCAAGGTTCTACTCGATGGCAGGACTGGCTCGGAGTTCTCTGTACAGCGCTGTGGTATATGTCAGAGCTATATATATGTATCATCATAGTGTGTGACTGTGCGGGGACATTAGAGTGTAAGCTCCTCTGTACAGAGACTGATGTGACTGTGGGGGGAGGGGACATTAGAGTGTAAGCTCCTCTGTACAGAGACTGATGTGACTGTGGGGG
>NW_017307622.1:293858-294855 GCF_000935625.1 Nanorana parkeri
AGGGGACATTAGAGTGTAAGCTCCTCTGTACAGAGACTGATGTGACTGTGGGGGGAGGGGACATTAGAGTGTAAGCTCCTCTGTACAGAGACTGATGTGACTGTGGGGGGGGGGGACATTAGAGTGTAAGCTCCTCTGTACAGAGACCGATGTGACAATGCTGGGTGCCGGTCCCCCCATTCCGATCCTCTGGCTTCAGTAATTTGAGTCGCAGGCCCAGATCAACTTTCCAAATCTGAACATCAGAAACATAAAAATCTGTATGATATCTCCTCCATGCGTAGATATGTCGGCTCCGATGGCGCTCGTGTTTCGTAGTGGCCCCGCCCACAGGCTGACGTTTCTTCTGAACAGCTGCAGGTTTGGTCCCGCGTCAGCGCACCTCTCACTCCGAGGAGGAGACTTTCGGTTTTCAGTTTCGGATGTTCAGAAGCATCTGCGTCACCTCGCACCCCGGCGATCTCAAGAACCAGATCAACAGGTGTCCACGGCGCGCGAGGAGCCAAAATAGAAATCACCGAGCGAATTCTGTGTCACATTTCTTCATAAGAAGTCACAAAACCCATTTCCTGTGCGAAAGTCACTTCTCACATGTTTGTTGAAGTCACACTCATGGATATATATCAGATCAATGGTTGTCAACCCGGGCCCCAGAGACACACACTATATTACCAAAAGTATCGGGACGCCTTTACACGCACATGAACTCTAATGGCATCCCAGTCTTAGTCCGTAGGGTTCAGTATTGTGTTGGCTCCGCCCTTTGCCGCTAAAACAGCTCCGCCTCTTCTGGGAAGGCGTCCACAAGGTTTAGGAGAGTGTCTATGGCAGGGCTCAAAATTTCTACTCGTCTGCTCCCACACATAAAATAATATACTTCCCCCTTATTAACCCCCCCCACATAAAATAATATACCCCCCCCTTATTATCCCCCCCCCACATAAAATAATATACTTCCCCCTTATTAACCCCCCCACACATAAAATAATACACCCCC
>NW_017307622.1:295687-302791 GCF_000935625.1 Nanorana parkeri
TATATATACATTATACTTCTGCCTTTCTACTGTGTCAATCCAAAATTTTAAGATCAATATTCGTTGGAGCTGACCTTCCGGGGCCTGATTAGCCACAGCCTGGTGCAATGCAGACGAGCCCTTTGGCTCCTTAGTGGCTTCCTACTGGTATACTTGGCTCTCCAGCAACCAATGTGGCCAGATCCACTGACACACTAAAGAACAAGAGTGCATACTGTAGTCATGTACATCCGTGGGCAGGTCATGGTAGTAACTATGTTTTCACGTATTATATTGAATCCTATTAACCTTCTTCTAACACGGGCTGGCAAATGTTTGGCCATTCATGAATGGGGTGGTTTTTTTTTGAAGTGTTTCATTTTGATGAGATGATCGTTATAAGAAAAGTGATGGGGGGGCTCATCCTGATATCCAATATATGAGTCTACCCCTCTACAGCTGCCACTTGTGACACCAGGAAAAGCAGTTTAGTGCATGGACCGTCGCCCTGACCTCACACGTCCTCATGAAGTCATTAGATATTCTCATTGCACACAGTGGAGGGAGAGCCAAAACACACAGCACACCGCTAAGCCTATGTTCTGCCAAAATGCAAAATAGCGCCGAGCCTTTGTTAGGTATTATCAGGTACAATACTGCAATGAGGTTCCAAAAATACACATACAATGCATATAAAGTACAATACAAGGACGCTTGAAGGACTGGATCACCCCCACACTAGCAGGTTGGTTGGTGTGCCGGTGACTCTTCTTCTATTGCGTAAAGAGAACCTATCACATACATTGTGCCATCACACAGGAGGCTTGTTGGCTTGCTATGTGATAACAATAAAATTACGTGTAAAATTTAAAGTTAAATAAGGTTATTCAAAAACTCCCCCCCCCCCTAAAATGGTTAAGGCTCCCGAAGTACATGCACATGCCGATGTCAGCACGTGCGTTCAGTGCGCCTACCTATGTGTGAAAACAGTGATTTCACAACACATATTAGGTATCGCTGCACACTGCATAAGGGCGATAATTCTGGGGCCGTCATTCATAGTTAGTTCTGATTTGATGATCTGTAAAGCAGCGGCGTCACAAAGGGGGTGCGGGGAGTGCGGCCTGCACCCAGGTGACACCATTGGAGGGGTGACACCAAAATAACTGACAGTCTTTTTGGTGTCACCCCCCTCTGAAAAAGTCACGGACCGAGAGCCCAACAGTGTCAGAAGAGAGGAGGGGACCCGGCAACGTAACTCATCCCTGCCGGGTGAACGTCCCCCTCCTCTCTCTGCCGGCGTCCATTACCAAGATGGCCACCGGCAGGCGTCAATTAGATGACCGTGCGTGCGCAATGACGTCACCGCGGGGGTGTCATCCAGTCTTGGGACGCCCCCTGCTGTAAAGGCTTTTAAAGCGTTGCCTATGGACAAGGTTTGCCACCTCTTTATGAGCGCACGCCATTTTAAGGCTTGACGTGTCTGGTATCTAATCGACACAACCCTCCAAATTGGGTATTACATTGTGCTGATATGCAATAAAATAAAATGTATTTTGACTAAAAAGTAAAATAAAACCTAATAAACAGTTGTGATAATATATATACACTGAGTGGTCAGATTAATATGAGCACCCCATCAGTACTTGGTTGGGCCGCCTCGTGACTCCACGAGATGGTGAAAGGTGATGCGAGGAATCTGACACGGCACTGTTGCCCTTCTGTTGTCTTGTACCAGTCTTGCCCCTCCCCCGTTCTGCCCTAACATTGACTAGTCGCTGACGGCCACAATTCGCACGTTCAGACCCAGATTTTCGGCTGACAGTCCGGTCTTTAAACACTTTAACAACAGCCGCTCTGGAACATGTAACTAATTCTGCTGTTTTGCTGATACTCGCTCCATGGCTCCGAGCGCCAACAATCATCCCACATTCAAAGGCTGTTAAAGGAGAACTATGGGGTTAAGTCTTTTCCCCATAGTTCACCTTAGGGTAACGGGAGGACACAAACTAGCGTCCTCCCGTCACCCTAAGCTCAGTATATAGGGAGCTACAGCTCGCGGTATACGGAGACGTCGCAGCTGAAGCGGATCCCGACAATTGTGCCGGGATCCGCCCAGCTGCATGACTGACAGCTGGTTCTGCCTATCTAGAGGCAGAGCCAGCTGTACATGTATATAATAATCCGGCCACTCAGTGTATATAATAATCCGGCCACTCAGTGTATATAATAATCCGGCCACTCAGTGTATATAATAATCCGGCCACTCAGTGTATATAATAATCCGGCCACTCAGTGTATATAATAATCCGGCCACTCGGTGTATATATATATATATATATCCCTCTAGGGTTGGTTGACCTTCAGGGTCTCTCTGGCATCATCGTTATCTACAGTCGGCTCTACTATCTACACTCTATTGATACACTTTCTCTCCCTTTCTTTGAATATCTTGTCCTCAATGTCTCTCTTCTTCGATCTTCTATCATAGCTTCTGTTTATTGACCACCTAAGCCTGGTGAAGGATGGGTTTGCTGATCTACTTTCATTTTTATCCCTCGGTTTTAGAAGGGTTCTTAGGTTCTTATCCTTGAGGACTTCAATGTACATTTTGACTCAAAGTCTTGCAGTTTACCTAAGGATTTTCTGGCCTTGCCGGGATGCTATAAGCTATCTCAGTTTGTTTGCACCCCTCCACACCTAACAAAAGGCACACCCTGGACCTTATCATTGCTAGTGACTCCTTTGTCTCCCATTGCTCTTCCCTTGACCTAGGGCTCTCTGACTGCCTAGCCATTTTTTTTTTTCAGTCTGCAATTTTCCATTTCTAACGCCAGCCCAGTGTTGCTCTGTAAAAAAAAAGCTACTGGTCTTCAACTGATCACCCCAAATTTGCAAATTCTGTTATTTCCTTCCTTTCTTATTTCAGAATACATAGTTCTCCTAAGGGTAACGGGAGGACACAAACTAGCGTCCTCCTGTCACCCAAAGCTCGGTATATAGGCGTTACTGCTCCCGGTATACTGAGACGCCGCAGCTGAAGCGGATCCCGACAATTATGTCTGGATCCGCCCATCTGCGTGATTGACAGCTGGCTCTGCCTATCTAGAGGCAGAGCCAGCTGTACCCGCCCCCTCCCCGTCCGTTCCGCCAGGATCGGAGAGGGGAGGGGGGAATCCAGTCCCTCCCCTGTCATGGCTCTGTGCCGCCACACGATCGAGAAGTGAGCGAGCGCCGGTATGTGTTCGCCCACTTCCCGATCTACTGAGCCGACCTGTGACAGTCTCATTGTCACAGGTCGGCTCAGATTCTGAGGCTGAGTGAAAATCCCCTCCCCCTCATAATTCTCCTTTAATTGCGATCTTTCATCTTCCCTTGGCACCTTTTGCTCCTCTAAAAACTCAAACTTTTCTTGTTCTGCTCACTGGTCCAATATCTGCCTGTGGCCAATGAAGACAGTCTCCTGGGAACCTGAGCGTAGGTGGCGCCATTCTGGCCTGACTGTTCATTATTAAGCTTGGAAAGAATATTTGAGTGAATATAAGGGTAAAGTTGGGTTTTCTAGATCTGCCTACTAACTCCACACCACCAGTGAAAAAAATCTTAGCCAGCTTTTCCACACCCTCAATAGACTGCTGAAACCTCACCATCCTTCCACCTTAGCAGCCTCAACAAAGCTTTGCAACACCTTCTTGGATTGTTTCACCTCGAAGATTGACAACATCCGGCATCACATTGTTTCCACGACGCACGGGTCTTCCATTTCTCTTCCCGGCTTACCCAGCTCTACTGGTTCTTCTCCCACCCTCTTCTCTGCATCTCTCATTAAACTGTTCTCTAATGAGAAATCTTCTAGAATACTTGATCCCGTTCCCACCTGGTAATTTAAACCTTGTATTAGTTCTCTCTGCCCCTGGTAATAAATTATTCCTGGAGCGTCAGTGCCATATCAATGATCCTCCAAACCACCCGGGTACCAAAAAACCCAACATGGTTCTGGATGATATGAACAACTTTCGCCCCCATATCTAACTTACCTTTCCTTGCTGAGACTGTAGAATGACATAACCTCCTGACTGTAAATAATCTACTTGGATTGGTCCAGTTGGGTTTTGGACAATTGCACAGCACAGAACCTGCCCTGGTCGAAGTATCTAATGACCATTTGATAGCTTCCAATTCCAGCTCTATAGCTATTCTTATTGTTCTTGACCTCAGTTCTGTCTTTGACACTGTAGATCACGATCTCTCACACGCCTTGAATCCATAATTGGAGTTTCAGAAATTGCTCTGAAGTGGTTCAAGTCTTCTCTTACTGGTCGCTATCGCTTTGCCTGCTTGGTGGACTCCAGTCTGAAGTTGGTCTAGTTGAGTCATGTGTCCCTCAGGTCTCAGTACTGGGGTCCTTAGGCTTTGGGGCATAAGGAATGTATGTATGATTCCAATTGATCAGCTGTATTGATCACATGGCCTCAATTATCACACCTATGCTGACTGGATTCTAATGTGGCTGTTTCTTCTTCTCTCCAACTGTATCTGTGACATAAAAACATGGATGACTCACAATCCCATTCAACTAAACCGTGACAAGACTGAAGTCATGTGCATTAGCACTGCAATAAAGCTAACACTGGCTGGACCTTAATCTTCTATAAATAGGTAGCGGTATGTCCAAAATTCGGCCGTCAGAATCCTGAGTAGGTCCAATGTAGGTGATTCTATTACTTCTGTCCTCGAGTCCTTGAACTGGCTACCGGTCAGGTTTCACATTGACTTCAAAATCCTCATGCTCACCTATAAGGCTCTGCACAGCTTGGCACCGGTCCCCCCACCCCACCACCCCCGTTATCTGTCTGAACCTTTATCACCCTACTACCCACTCATACCCTTCGCTCCTTTCATCCTGGTCTCCTCCGTGTCCCTCAAACTCCTAATTACACTTAGTAGGACACAAGGCGTTCTCCTGCTTTGACCCAAAATCTGGAATTGTCTTCCCAAGAACATCAGAGAGTCACCCTTTTCAAACTCCTTCAGATCAAAACTGAAAACTTTCTTCTTTAGAAAACCCTTCACCGAACTGTTCCTGATTTGTTGTTTATTTTGTATCATTCGTTCTTGATTTTGTTTCTCTGGTAGAGTGCTCTGAGAAGGTACCTTTAAAAGGTGCTTTGTGAAATAAGGTTTATTTTTAATTATTATGGCTGGTGGGGGCGGGGCATGGGGGACACTCAGCCTCCTGAAAATATCACAGCACCCGGCCTCAGTGCCCCTCTTTATAACAAGGCCCCAGAAAGTTCTTTCCCAATCTTTACAGCAAATGTTGCTCAAAGATTACTCCAGCAGTGACGGGTCACTCTCTAATTTTAGGAGAAGCAAAATATAAGTTTGATATCTCGTCAATAACCTCCCAGAAAGGATACAAGCATTGGCACTTTTCACTTTTTAACCAGTTCGGAATTTGGGCGTACGCGGTATGTCCACAAACAAACTCCTTATCCGCAGTATAATCCACGTGTATACAAGGAGCATTAGCAATGGCTTCTGTGTGAAATGATCCTGCAAATGGTGATTGCATGCTTCAGTCATATATACATTGTAAGTACAGTATATTGCTACGGTGTATCTGCAGGGCCGGTGCTAGGATTTTTGCCTACACAGGCAAAGTTGCATAGTCACAACTCCTTCTCCGACCCCCTGTAGCGCTGGGCCTGCTCCCTATTAGCATGTTTTTTTTTCTTCACTTACTTTCGGTGCGGGAGAGCAGCGGCGAGTCAGCGCTGGTCCGGTGGGAGGAGCTCCAGGTGGGGTCCTAATTTAGCTGGCCGGTGACTGCCAGAGGTGCCGCGCGTGTCGGGCTCCACTGGCAGTAGAACAGTAGGTTCTCGTGTACCCAGGTCATGGTGTATCTAGAAGTAGATGGTCACATTCATCCAGACTGGTTCTGCAATGTTGAAGACGTTTTGGAGCTTCTCCGAGCCACTTGAGTGTCAGGAAGATATCTCAGAATTTATATCCACGCGGGCAGCAGCGACCTTCATCCAATCACCATGGAACTCCAGTAGTTGACTTCAAGGGACAGAGCGATGTAGTTTCCTAATTTAGGTTTACACGGGTGGCAGACTTTACCGCCCTCTGAAAAGCAATCTGAGGTGGATCATTTTTCAGAGGATGGTTGACAACCGTCTTTAGGCATTCAGGAGCTCTTATCAGTCTGTGACACTCTGGCAGGCGTCCTGCCCAGCTTCTGGCAACCAGTGATGTCGGGGAGCTGGGTGGGACGCCGGAGAAAGGTACTATGCTCCCCCCTTGTAATGTGCGCCACCAACACGCTCGCTCCCATTTTCCCCCTGTGTAACATGCACTGCCAACACTCAACCACAAAATCAACCCCCCCCCTAGCCTCAGGTGGCAAAAAGTGTAGGAACACCCCTAAGAATGCCAAGCATGTGTGGCATGCGCGATTGCAGCATGGTCCTATTGACCGCAAAGGCCGTGTTTGTCAGGCCGCATACATGTTGTATAAAATTTGGCTTGACTGTGAAGCAAAGGATGGCGGCCTCGGCATGTGTTCAGACCTGGCTGGCCGCCATGTTAGGTTCTAGGTGGGTGCCAAAAAAACACTGACCAACAGCCCGTGTGAATGAGATGACAATATAGAATGCGGCCTCTGTATGCTGCGCCCTCACGTCCCTCTGTCACATAGCCCGGTACAGGAAGATGGCGGTATCAGATACATGTGTGACCACATAGAAATTCCCCCCGCAGACAGATGACACGTGTGAGGCTCCTTCTCACTTCTCGTTTGTCTTCTCTATGCCAGGCCGCGAGGAAACGAATGTGAGAACCGGTTATGACGAGGAAATCTCTGGTCCCGGCTGTTTATTTAGCAGATTTGGAGTTTCACAATACAAATGCAAATATACACTGATGGGACGGAATGAATTTGCTTTTCCCTTGAAGCAGGTGTTACCGCCATTGGGGCGTGCAGGACCGACAGAGGACAAAAGAGTCCACGCTCCCCACCGACACACAGCCCGCGGCTTATTCACCAAGACCAGTGGAATCATTCCTCTATGCCAGGCCTTCTTAAACTTTCTCCACTCGTGACCCCTTTTTGGCTGAGGA
>NW_017307622.1:302834-303067 GCF_000935625.1 Nanorana parkeri
GTGTCAGGTTTTCGGCTCTGAGAGCTTTGTGTCGATGTGGCTGCTCCCAATGCATGGCAAGGTGAGTACAGGCTATGGGGCCCAGGGGACACAGGGGGGCCCGGCCAGATGCCGTGCGGGCTGCCTGGGTCGCTATGGCATCTTATGCTGATGGCTTTCACTGGCGGCTGTGAGAAGAATGCGCTGCTGTTTAGATCACTGACAGTGATCTGTGCAACAGCGCGTTCTTCTCA
>NW_017307622.1:303245-303597 GCF_000935625.1 Nanorana parkeri
TAACTAGAAGTTACAGGGCCCCATAGCAAAATTTTGCTATGGGGCCCTGTGATTTCTAGTTACGCCCCTGGTTGGGACCAAGGGTTACGGGGTGCTACACATGTGGATATAAATTCTGGGGTATCTTCCTGACACTCACTGTAAATGACAAAGTATCTTGGAGAAGCTCCAAAACATCTTCAACATTGCAGAACCACTACTACACCATGACCTGGCTACATGAGAACCTTCACAGATACACTGTAGCAATATTATTATTTTTTACAATGTATATATGAATAAAGCATGCAAACACCATTTGCAGGCTCTATTCACACAGCAGCCATTATAAATGGGTAAGCTTCAATACTGT
>NW_017307622.1:303699-307879 GCF_000935625.1 Nanorana parkeri
AAAGACATGGATGGGGGAGTTTGGGGGGGAGGAACGTGACTGGCCGCACAGAGTCCTGACCTCAACCCCATAGAACACCTTTGGGATTAATTAGAGGCGGAGACTGCGAGCCCCTCCCCCAACATCAGTACCTGACCTCACAAATGGTCCAACATTCCCATAGACACACTCCTAAACCTTGTGGACGCCTTCCCAGAAGAGGCGGAGCTGTTATAGCGGCAAAGGGCGGAGCCAACCCAATACTGTACCCTACGGACTAAGACTGGGGGGCCATTAAAGTTCATGTACGTGTAACGGCGTCCCAATACTTTTGGCAATGTAGTGTATATATACTTTATATCATGTTGTAGAATGAAGTCTGTCGGTGTGGAGAATCCTTCTAGAGGCTCTTGGCCCCGCCCACCTTCAGAAATACAAAGTGACAAATGAAAGGTTCCGACGAATCCGGCGGGTTCTGGTTACATTGTCTCCCGGACCCGTCTCCGGAAGGAGGAAGCTGACCTGCGGCGTGGATGAAAGGGACGGCGGGCGGGCGGGCGGAGGGGAGTTCTGCAGGTGAAACCAAAAACAGGTTTATTTATAACTTCAAAGCCGCCCGAGATTTCTGAGAAAAGAGCCTGAAAATCTGCTGACGGAAACGCTTGTTGTGGGCGGGACATCGCGCTGCCATCAAACCGCTTCCAGGTGCGTTCTACGCACGGCCCGACCACCATCGATGTCATGCAGACACAAGGGGGGCGCAAAGGGAAATTCATCGCCCGCAGCACATTCCGCCCCTCACAATGATAATAGAAAATGTATCCAAAGACAAACCTCCAAGATTCTATATACTGGTCTCCATTGTCCAGTGATGGGAAATCCAACATTCTATTGGTTGAGGTTTGGCTCTGACTCAGCAAGGGGGCGTGTCAGATCTCTGCAGAGAGACCACTGCTTTCACCTCAAGACAAACCTTGAAGGAGATGCGTCTTCTCTTTATGTCCTGGTCTCCATTGTCCAGTGATGGGGAATCCAATGATTTATGGTTGGGAAGTTCGACGTTTGACGGTTGTCACCAGAACAGAGGAAATCAGCGGTCCCTCTGCAAAAGTCCAACATGTCACCAGCTGAGCCAAAGATATATAGCTCTCTAATCAGGAAAGATTAGAGAGCTGATTGGAGAGATTTGGCTCAGACTAAGCAAGGGGGCGTGGCAGATCTCTGCAGAGAGACCCCTGCTTCCACATCAAGTCAAACCTTGAAGGAGATGCGTCCTCTCTTGATGTCCTGCTCACCATCGTCCAGTGATGAGAAATCCAATGATTTATGGTTGAAGTTTGGTTCTGATTCAGCAAGGGGGCGGTTCAGATCTCTGCAGAGAGAACTCTCCTTTATGAGCTGCTCACTATTGTCCAGTGATGGGAAATCCAACTTTGACGGTTGTCACCAGAAGAGGAAAGGGGGGAAATCCTCCAATCGAGACACCATTTCTGGTGACAACTGAGACGAAAAATTCCCCTCACTTTGGAGAGATTTCCTCCCACTTCCTGTTGTGTCTCAGGGACAGAAAGTAAAGCAAAACCTTCTCAACAGGACCTGTACGCAGTGGCGTCACAAGGGTACACGGGACGCCCCTGCCAGTACGATCATGTACTGGTCACCATTGTCCAGTGATAGGAAATCCAATGTTTTACGGTTGAGGTTTTGGCTCAGACTCAGCAAGGGGGCCTGTCAGATCTCTGCAGAGATACCACTGCTTCTACCTCAAGCCAAACCTTGAAGGAGATGCGTCCTTTCTTTATGTCCTGGTCACCACTGTCCAGTGATGGCAAATCCAACATTTTTTGGTTGTCACCAGAACAGGAACAGAGGGTAAATCTTCCAATGTTAACACCCGTTCTGGTGACAACAAAGATGGAAATTTCCCTCACTTCCTGTTTGTATCTCAGGGACAGAAACTAAAGCTAAACTTCCTCAAGAGCAAAAACGCTGAACATACCCATACACCATGTATAGGGACATTTATTGTCGCAAAAGGATATTTGATGTTCTGGGGCCACTTATTACCCCCTCCTCAGCAAACAGGTATCACCGACGGGACCCTCAGATGCCCCCAACACATTTTTTGCTGACCCTTGTCCTCTGTGTGGAAGCAGTAGTCTCTCTGCAGAAGTCCAACACTTCACCTGCTGTGCCAAAGATATAGCGTTCTCTAATCAGCAAAGCTCATGCCCCCTGCTGATTGGAGGGCTCTGGCTCAGTGAGCGGGCATGCCGAGAGACCGCTGCTTCCACACACAGAGATGAAGGGTCCTTCTCCGCAGCCTGCTGGCAGGGGACAGGCTGATCTACTCAGGATATGGCTGCTTTATAAATCTAAGACTTGGCACACATTTTGTCTTGATGCCCCGGGGGGTATATGACGCCGATTTTAACACGAGGACACCTACGCAGTCCCCGCGGGGAAATTTGAGGCCGCTTTGGCTGGAATTTCGGCAAATTCGGTCAAATCCCATTTAGGCAAAATGGCGCGGCTGCCCCTGTTTGTGTGACAGGATCTCGGCAGGAATCCCGGGAATGGCCGGCGGTGACAGCCGGTGACGTCAGTCTCTCTCGGTAAACAGGTCGTGTTTACACCCTGTGTTTGACTAGCGTGCGACACACCCAGCAACACAACCCGGGCGTACCTTGTCACCTGCCCCGGTGTGGGAGCGAGCGAGCGAGCGAGTGACGCGCAGGCACACATTTTCCCAACCCCGGGGCTACACGGGACAGGAAAGACGAGAACACGCGTCTGACCCGATTCACAAACATTCACAAAAATACTTTTCCTCGGTTCGCGCTGATTTATAATGGCCCCTTCGCACCTTTCACCCCCTTCACCTTCCACCACCAATAAATACCAAACGTAAGGGGGAGGGTAAACGTTAAAGTGCAACTGCAGCCCAAACTTCTATTTTATAGTTGTGTATAGAGTGTGTAGAACCCCTGCGAGGTTTTGATTGCTGTGTGTGTCCCCCTTAGGGAGATTCAACTTCCTCCATCTGTCCTGGTGAATGTTATCACTGAAAGTGAAAGGAAAGTCACCAGAACAGGAATAGATGGGAAATCTTCCAGTGGGGATACTAGTTTTGGTGGCCACCAGGGATCTCCTCTCACGTCCTGTTGTGGCAATTGAGCAGGAAGTGAAGGGAAACCTCCCCAATGAGACACAGATGGCAATAAAAATGCTGACAGGGGCTAAAAACCCTCCATTACTTTATCTATTTTGTATCTCCCCTCTGATCAATGTTTATAAACAATGTTACTTTGTATCTCTATCTCCCTCTGATCAATGTTTATAAACAATGTTACTTTGTATCTCTCTATCTCCTCTGATCAATGTTTATAAACAATGTTACTTTGTGTCTCTCTATCTCCCCCTCTGATCAATGTTTATATACAATGTTACTTTGTATCTCTATCTCCCTCTGAGCAATGTTATTTCTTATCTCTCTATGTTCTGTCTGAACAATGCTCCCTAGGAGCACTACCAGCAAGCAATGTAAGCACTGTGTAGTACAATGATTGGGAAGTGAAATGATGTCACGTCACTTCTTGTTAGGATGGGTGGTCAGGCAATGCTGGTGCAGCTCTCTCCAGCCTCCTGTGCATTAGATCCCAGCTGTAGTCACCTATGGCTGACAGAAGCCAGCAGTCGATCACTTCTAGTAGTGATCTGTTACTGCAGAGATGCATGTGTAAGGGGGGGAGGGGGGTGGATCAGATCTACACTGACCAGATCCAGACTTCCATAAAGAGAAAAATGGAGAAAAAAAGGATATTAATAAATAATAATAAATTAATTAAAAGCTTTTTTTCCCATGTTGAAAACTTTAGGTAGTAGACCTGACCGGCTGAACTATATTGATTTTCCCCGCTGTGTGTGTCTCCCCCCGGAGGGTCACCTCCTGAGCCTTGTTATTCGGGGAGGATTATTTAATTAAAAGCGTCTCAGGTGCTTTATAAATCCGCCAGGATGCCGAGGTTCAGACGAGGTGACGGGTCCGGGGTCACCTGTACAGAATTCCTGACTGGAAATTTTATTCTGAAACTGACAATATAGAAGCATATAAGTGGATTTGGGGGCCCAGGGGCCCGGCAGACACCCAACAAATGCCGGATCCTGGGGCTCTTGTTTTTGGACAAAGGTCAGGAGGTAT
>NW_017307622.1:307902-309841 GCF_000935625.1 Nanorana parkeri
GGGGTTATTTTTACTCAGCCTCATAGTTCTAGCCAATGAGACTGTCACACGTCGGCTCAATAGACGGGGAAGTGAGAGAACACATTCCGGTGCTCGCTCACTTCTCAATCATCTCCCTGCAGAGAGCGGTGACTGTCACGCACGGCTCCCTGCAGGGATCCCCCCTCACCGATCCTCCAGCGCTGACTGACAGAACGGACGGGGGAGGGGGCGGGTACAGCTGGCTCTGCCTCCAGATAGGCAGAGCCAGCTGTCACTCACGCAGCTGGGCGGATCTCGACAGTAACGTCGGGATCCGTCCCCTGCTGCAATGGTCTCAGTATACCGCGAGCTGTAGCTCCCTATATACTGAGCTTAGGGTGATGGGAGGACGCTAGTATATGTCCTCCCGTGACCCTTAGGAGAACTATGGGGAAAAGCCCTGACCCCATAGTTCTCCTTTAATGTGCGTGTCATGGTGCAAAGGACCTAGAAGGAAATGGAGGAGGAATTCTGTCCAGTTTGATGTTCTTATCTGCAACTGTGAAGCCAACTTCCTCCGTCCTGACATCACCGAGTACAAAACCTTCCACATGTACCTATATATATATACATATATCATGTCTTCAGATATTGGTTTATTGCTGGTGTGTGAGAGATAACGTCAGGAAGAGTAATAAGCTGCTGATCCCGCCTACTAACATGCAGGAAGGATCACCTGTAACATCAATACCAGACCAGGTGCATGGAGCGGCAAAGCCAACTAATAGAAGGCCTGTTACCTGGCCCAGCCAATGTTCCCATCCACCAACAGAGGATACAAATACCAAATTGCCCGATGCCCCGGCACTCACAGGTCAGTTCTATCACCATATATGAAATGCCCCGAACTACAAGAATGAACCCCTGATATGTCACAATACACAGCAATAGTATCAATGTTAAAGAGCCATCCTAGAGCTCCAAGCAGTGACTGTGCCTAGGCTGAGATGATGTCATCAGTCTACTGCAGGCAGGTGGAAGCATTTTCTCAGTTTCCCCTCCCCCTGTGATCAGTCTGCTGCAGGTCAAGAGGAAGCATTTCATCAGTCTCCCCCAGTGATCAGTCTGCTGCAGGCAAGAGGAAGCATTTCATCAGTCTCCCCCAGTGATCAGTTTGCTGCCGACATGAGGAAGCATTTTGTCAGGCTTCCCTCCCCCGGTGATCAGTCTGCTGCAGGCAAGAGGATGCGTTTTCTAAGTCTCCCCCAGTGATAAGTCTGCTGTAGACAGAAGGAAGCATTTCCTAAGTCTCCCCTCCCCCAGTGATCAGTCTGCTGCAGGCTGGAGCAAGCATTTCCTCAGTCCCCCCTCCCCCGGTGATCAGTCTGCTTCAGGCAGGAGAAAGCATCTCTAAGTTGACATCTCAGTCCAGGAAGTAGATGGTGACCCTGAGTAATGCCTGGACAAAGATGGTGCCGTCCTTCTGGAAAGGAAACAATGTTCAGGGTATAGCACTGTGATCTCAGTGTACATACATGCACATGTGTATATACATACAATGCCTAGAAGTGTTACACTGACATAGTACTCAGCATGCACAGACTTAACATGAAGGAATACATCCGACGACAGGTCCTCTTTAACTGGTGTGACACAATACACGCTTTGACGTCACGGGCCTCTCGATGTCATTGGCAGCTGCTGGCACTTTCCATGGCACGCAGCGGTGGAAAGTCAGAGAGCGGGACATGCTGGAGGGCGCGGTGTCACTTTGTTTGAATTATCGCTGATCTTCTCATAATCTGTGTGGATTTAAGGCAGAGCAAAGAAACAAAACATACACAGAGCCCGAACCTCAAACAGGACTTATTTGTTTCCCCGAGCGGAGCCGCGGGCTGAACCTTCACAAAGGTGACTCCAAGTGACGTCCATTCCATCTCCCCGCACAGAGCGTCACCGAGCCATTGTCTGCTTCCAC
>NW_017307622.1:310132-318752 GCF_000935625.1 Nanorana parkeri
GCCATAATAACTCCTCAATTGCTTTGTCAATGCTAAGCTCCAATTGGTCCTAAAAGATGAGAGAGGAGAGAGCCGCCATATTATAGACCGGACACCTGTGAACTTTCAGTCTCTTACATACATATTGGCATCTACAAGTCACTGTCCTGAGCCAATATAGACATGAAGAAGAAGCTACGACAGAATAACCAACAGGAAGGAGGAGAAAAGTGCTGAATTTGTGTCGGAGTCTTGGGCTCTACAAACTCATCGGCCCCACCATGGGAGACTCTCTGGCAATACATACATCAGACCCCCATGTAGGCAGCAGCGTGGTAGACTATTCCATCACAGATATGAACCCGCACACACCAACCACAGCCACCTACTGCTGTATATTAAATCTTCACAACTCCATCAGACCGGTCTCTACAACCTGCCACCATCATCCAACTGGTCCAAACGGTCTACCATAAAATATAGAGAGGCATATAACTGACCCAACATTAAAGAAGAGCTTGACAACGTCCCCAACAACCCCCATGAGGTAATCCCATGAGGTGTGAAACAAGCAGTAAGGGACAACCCAAAATTTAACACACCATTGCAGAAACATCCCAACTGGATAAAATCAGCTACATGGAACCGTCCAAAAGCATTACAATAGATGGTTTGTCAGAGAATGGAAGGGACTGAGGAACAATGAAAAAACAGAACAATTGACAACACTGATCCAAGGACAGCCAAACCCCGGAGGCTCCAGGAGCTGTCTTAGAGGACTACGCCCTGCACTGACTTATCAATGTCCACCACCCCACCAAAAATAAATAATGACCCCGTGTCCTCCATACAAAACATGGGAAAATATTTGCCTGTTTTGTGGACTTTTAGAAGGTTCCTCGATTCAGTGTGGCACCCAGAACTGTTCCTCAAACTTCTGCAGAATGGAATAGGAGGAAACGCATATGATGTCATCTCATATACTGAGAACATCTGCATTGAAGGTGAATGGGAAAGGAACTTCCATCATAGTGGTGGAGATAGACAGGGCTGCAGCCCAATTATAACTCTCTTCAACATATACATCAATGAACTGGTCTGAAGTTCTAGGATCCTCCTCAGATCCAGGACTAGCTCTACATGACACTGAGGTGAAGTTCCTGTTGTGTGCAGATGATCTCCTATTACTATCTTCAACAGACAGAGGCCTACAAGATGGCCTGGAAGTGCTGGAGAAATAGAGCGTGACACAGGTGTAGCGGGTATGACCTCCATACACGAGGTAACAAAAGAAGAACACATGGACGGTTCATTATTAAAACAACTATTCATCCAGAAGTCCAGGATTTACAGAACTTCAAGCACGGGAGTTCTCCAGATGAACATTTCAGGAAGTACCAGTAGTTCAACAAGTAAAAGTGCCGCAGGCTCAGCATACCGATCTACACACAGATCTACAACGCCTACAGAGCAATGGCTTGAGGGCTAAGTTCACCTTTTAGACCATATTTTATGTTTCATCCAACTTCAGGGTATGACATGGAACATGGTCACATCGATGGACACATTGGTCGTATGCTGGGCTTCCTCTAGCGCCAGTAGTAAGCAGCGGTCACATGACTGATCTGTATTGTTAATACCATCCTCCTATGAGTACAGCAGAGGCTGTACTAACCTTCCACCTACGTAGGCACTACCCATCAACCCAAGGAAAACGAAGATCACGGTGTTCCAAAAGGAAGAACAAAAAACAAACCCAGATTTCTTCCTTCACATTAAACAACTTCACTGTTGAAGAATCCAACAGCTACACATACCTCGGCCTAGAAATTAACCCATCAGAAAGTTTCAAACCAGCCATGAAGGTCCAAAAAAAAAAGAACGCATACCTTACGAGTCCATCATCCATTCGCACTCCACTCAGTGCAGAACTCCTATAGAACATGCAGGCTGGCCCAGCACCTCACACAGAACATTGCTTTCACCCCATTATACATCACCCGGGGCTGGTCACATACATTACAGCACCCCGGGATCACACACACAGATACTGCTCAAGCCATAATAGGCCCACTGAGCAGTCAGTTCTGGCAATTTATGTAGAAATTAAGGGGGAAAAAATCTAACTCTAGCCAAATGTTTTTTACTTTTGTACAGAGAGAGAAGAGTTACCATTTCTTTCAGGTTTTGCTTTTATTAGTGACCCCAATGGGGAACTTTTCTCACTTCCTGTCCCTTGTGACACCCTCACAGAAAATGTTGAAAAAAAAAAAGCAACTGAATGCAGAGGCAACTATTTATGATAATAAAGAGTAGATGCATAGTCCTATACAACCGGCCCTTTGAGGGTAACCATACTGCTGATGCGGCCCCCGATTAAGCCATCAGGAGACAGCTGTGCCATCTACAACCAAAGATAAGAGTCTGGCTTACGATCTTTGGCAGTGTAATCATCCCAATCCTCCTCCCCACAGTGAAGTATGGGGCCCCATCACCTAACCAGCCCAACTGGTATTAGATCCTCCAACAGAAATATTCCATCTTGGAATTCTGTAAGCATCTCACCCAAGTCCATCAGATCACCTCCAACAATTGTCGGGCTGAACAAGGCAGATTCCCCTTACTGCTTGCAGAAGAGGATGCCATCCTACTGGGACCACCTACAGCCCCAACTCATACCACCATGAAGCCCTACTGGCCAACTAGGACCATTACAATCCATGTGGCCTTCAACGACTCATCACCACCGTGTCCATCCAAAACTTCCAACAGCATGGCCTCACAAAATCTCAAATAAAGGACCCAATTCCAAAGAAAAATATGTCAAAGCAATTAAATAACAGAAAGGAACTACCTACCAGCCACCACAGAGAGACCACAACCTGGCCCCATACCTGGAGGTACTACAAGAGCCCAGAGACGGACAAATCCTGAGCCGGTACAGACTGAGCGCCCACAGCTTGGAAACTAAATCAGTGCGGCACAGGGAGAGAAGACTGTGCCAGTGGTGTGTCAGGGGCACTGAAGGATATGGCTCCCTTCCTGCTATGGGGCCTTATGTACTTAGCACTGAGGGACACTCAGTGTGAGAAAACTCCACATTGGACTTATCCCCTATCCCCTTTATATTATCCCTTACCCCTGATAATGTCCCTGGACTCCCCTCCTCTCCCCTTTATATTACCCCTTACCCCTGATAATATCCCCGGACTCCCCTCCTATCCCCTTTATATTACCCCTTACCCCTGATAATATCCCCGGACTCCCCTCCTATCCCCTTTATATTACCCCTTACCCCTGATAATATCCCCGGACTCCCCTCCTATCCCCTTTATATTACCCCTTACCCCTGATAATATCCCCGGACTCCCCTCCTATCCCCTTTATATTACCCCTTACCCCTGATAATATCCCCGGACTCCCCTCCTATCCCCTTTATATTACCCCTTACCCCTGATAATATCCCCGGACTCCCCTCCTATCCCCTTTATATTACCCCTTACCCCTGATAATATCCCCGGACTCCCCTCCTATCCCCTTTATATTACCCCTTACCCCTGATAATATCCCCGGACTCCCCTCCTATCCCCTTTATATTACCCCTTACCCCTGATAATATCCCCGGACTCCCCTCCTATCCCCTTTATATTACCCCTTACCCCTGATAATATCCCCGGACTCCCCTCCTATCCCCTTTATATTACCCCTTACCCCTGATAATATCCCCGGACTCCCCTCCTATCCCCTTTATATTACCCCTTACCCCTGATAATATCCCCGGACTCCCCTCCTATCCCCTTTATATTACCCCTTACCCCTGATAATATCCCCGGACTCCCCTCCTATCCCCTTTATATTACCCCTTACCCCCGATAATGTCCCCGGACCCCCCTCCCATCCCCTTTATATTACCCCTTACCACTGATAATGCCCCGGTCTCCCCTCCTGTCCCCTTTATATTATCCCTTACCCCTGATAATGTCCCCGGACTCCCCTCCTATCCCCTTTATATTACCCCTTACCCCCGATAATATCTCCGGACCCCCCTCCTATCCCCTTTATATTACCCCTTACCCCTCATAATGTCCCCGGACTCCCCTCCTCTCCCCTTTATATTACCCCTTACCCCTCATAATGTCCCCGGACTCCCCTCCTCTCCCCTTTATATTACCCCTTACCCCTCATAATGTCCCCGGACTCCCCTCCTCTCCCCTTTATATTACCCCTTACCCCTCATAATGTCCCCGGACTCCCCTCCTCTCCCCTTTATATTACCCCTTACCCCTCATAATGTCCCCGGACTCCCCTCCTCTCCCCTTTATATTACCCCTTACCCCTCATAATGTCCCCGGACTCCCCTCCTCTCCCCTTTATATTACCCCTTACCCCTCATAATGTCCCCGGACTCCCCTCCTCTCCCCTTTATATTACCCCTTACCCCTCATAATGTCCCCGGACTCCCCTCCTCTCCCCTTTATATTACCCCTTACCCCTCATAATGTCCCCGGACTCCCCTCCTCTCCCCTTTATATTACCCCTTACCCCTCATAATGTCCCCGGACTCCCCTCCTCTCCCCTTTATATTACCCCTTACCCCTCATAATGTCCCCGGACTCCCCTCCTCTCCCCTTTATATTACCCCTTACCCCTCATAATGTCCCCGGACTCCCCTCCTCTCCCCTTTATATTACCCCTTACCCCTCATAATGTCCCCGGACTCCCCTCCTCTCCCCTTTATATTACCCCTTACCCCTCATAATGTCCCCGGACTCCCCTCCTCTCCCCTTTATATTACCCCTTACCCCTCATAATGTCCCCGGACTCCCCTCCTCTCCCCTTTATATTACCCCTTACCCCTCATAATGTCCCCGGACTCCCCTCCTCTCCCCTTTATATTACCCCTTACCCCTCATAATGTCCCCGGACTCCCCTCCTCTCCCCTTTATATTACCCCTTACCCCTCATAATGTCCCCGGACTCCCCTCCTCTCCCCTTTATATTACCCCTTACCCCTCATAATGTCCCCGGACTCCCCTCCTCTCCCCTTTATATTACCCCTTACCCCTCATAATGTCCCCGGACTCCCCTCCTCTCCCCTTTATATTACCCCTTACCCCTCATAATGTCCCCGGACTCCCCTCCTCTCCCCTTTATATTACCCCTTACCCCTCATAATGTCCCCGGACTCCCCTCCTCTCCCCTTTATATTACCCCTTACCCCTCATAATGTCCCCGGACTCCCCTCCTCTCCCCTTTATATTACCCCTTACCCCTCATAATGTCCCCGGACTCCCCTCCTCTCCCCTTTATATTACCCCTTACCCCTCATAATGTCCCCGGACTCCCCTCCTCTCCCCTTTATATTACCCCTTACCCCTCATAATGTCCCCGGACTCCCCTCCTCTCCCCTTTATATTACCCCTTACCCCTCATAATGTCCCCGGACTCCCCTCCTCTCCCCTTTATATTACCCCTTACCCCTCATAATGTCCCCGGACTCCCCTCCTCTCCCCTTTATATTACCCCTTACCCCTCATAATGTCCCCGGACTCCCCTCCTCTCCCCTTTATATTACCCCTTACCCCTCATAATGTCCCCGGACTCCCCTCCTCTCCCCTTTATATTACCCCTTACCCCTCATAATGTCCCCGGACTCCCCTCCTCTCCCCTTTATATTACCCCTTACCCCTCATAATGTCCCCGGACTCCCCTCCTCTCCCCTTTATATTACCCCTTACCCCTGATAATGTCCCCGGACGCCCCTCCCCTTTCCCCGGAGACATCTGAATTATAGAAATGTAACAATGTAGATAATGAATGTTATTTACAAAGTGAATTATTTTTCTGCTCTGGATCAGAATGTTAACTTAGCCAATAAGAAGTGGAATGGCCCTTTAAATTCTATTTGCTTTAATAAGCGCAAAGTGCCGAATTCTGAAGAATCCGTCGGATATTTTCCAGAGAATCGGCTCCAGGAAACGAGAATATGAAAGTGTTGTTGGGAGATAAGAATCTGAGGAGATCGAGGAAGCTGGAACCGGGATACATTCTACAGAGGTATCCGTCATCAATAAACCCCGATCACCCCGACAATCAGGGCAACATTCATCGCCGGGACACGTCCTGTCCTGGCAGAGCATGTACTAGAAGTCTCAGCAGTGTCAGCTCAGAGCAGAGCATGCTGGGGGTTGTAGTTTCCCTGCTGCAGGAAGGCTGGGAGCTTCGCGCAGTTCTCTCCCGCTTGGATAAACACGGGTCCTGGCAGGTGGCGGTGCTATGTGCTGCCAAACAAGCCCGATACAGCCTGACCTGCCCGGCACTGAGACCGTGACCGGGTCAGAGAGGGCAAGATACACAGCGCCACTGCCAGCGCGCAATTCACACTCAGCGGCCCAAAACAATCGTACAGGAGGAGACGCCCTTCCCCCGCCATGCCAAAAATCTTCTCTCACTGTATACAGATAGTGGGAGCTCCTCATAATGGGCACAGCGGGTGTACAGACCCGGGAACTCAGCACAGGGATGGGGGGGGGGGGGCCCTCATAATGGGCACAGCGGGTGTACAGATTCGGGAACTCAGCACAGGGATGGTGGGAGCCCCTCATAATGGGCACAGCGGGGGTACAGACCCGGGAACTCAGCACAGGGATGGTGGGAGCTCCTCATAATGGGCACCCGGGGGTTGTACAGACCCGGGAACTCAGCACAGGGATGGGGGGGGGGGGGCCCTCATAATGGGCACAGCGGGTGTACAGATTCGGGAACTCAGCACAGGGATGGTGGGAGCCCCTCATAATGGGCACAGCGGGGGTACAGACCCGGGAACTCAGCACAGGGATGGTGGGAGCTCCTCATAATGGGCACCCGGGGGTTGTACAGACCCGGGAACTCAGCACAGGGATGGGGGGGGGGGGGCCCTCATAATGGGCACAGCGGGTGTACAGATTCGGGAACTCAGCACAGGGATGGTGGGAGCCCCTCATAATGGGCACAGCGGGGGTACAGACCCGGGAACTCAGCACAGGGATGGTGGGAGCTCCTCATAATGGGCACCCGGGGGTTGTACAGACCCGGGAACTCAGCACAGGGATGGGGGGGGGGGGGCCCTCATAATGGGCACAGCGGGTGTACAGATTCGGGAACTCAGCACAGGGATGGTGGGAGCCCCTCATAATGGGCACAGCGGGGGTACAGACCCGGGAACTCAGCACAGGGATGGTGGGAGCTCCTCATAATGGGCACCCGGGGGTTGTACAGACCCGGGAACTCAGCACAGGGATGGGGGGGGGGGGGCCCTCATAATGGGCACAGCGGGTGTACAGATTCGGGAACTCAGCACAGGGATGGTGGGAGCCCCTCATAATGGGCACAGCGGGGGTACAGACCCGGGAACTCAGCACAGGGATGGTGGGAGCTCCTCATAATGGGCACCCGGGGGTTGTACAGACCCGGGAACTCAGCACAGGGATGGGGGGGGGGGGGCCCTCATAATGGGCACAGCGGGTGTACAGATTCGGGAACTCAGCACAGGGATGGTGGGAGCCCCTCATAATGGGCACAGCGGGGGTACAGACCCGGGAACTCAGCACAGGGATGGTGGGAGCTCCTCATAATGGGCACCCGGGGGTTGTACAGACCCGGGAACTCAGCACAGGGATGGGGGGAGCCCCTCATAATGGGCACAGCGGGTGTACAGACCCGGGAACTCAGCACAGGGATGGTGGGAGCTCCTCATAATGGGCACCCGGGGGTTGTACAGACCCGGGAACTCAGCACAGGGATGGGGGGGGGTGGGCCCTCATAATGGGCACAGCGGGTGTACAGATTCGGGAACTCAGCACAGGGATGGTGGGAGCCCCTCATAATGGGCACAGCAGGTGTACAGACCCGGGAACTCAGCACAGGGATGGTGGGAGCTCCTCATAATGGGCACAGCGGGCGGAGCTCCTCATAATGGGCACAGCGGGTGTACAGACCCAGGAACTCAGCACAGGGATGGTGGGAGCTCCTCATAATGGGCACAGCTGGTGTACAGACCCGGGAACTCAGCACAGGGATGGGGGGAGCCCCTCAATGGGCACAACTAGTGGACTGATCCTCCAAGGTTATATTTTTAGCTGCCTTCGATGGGAGCTCCAGCTGCCAGATGAACAGAAGCCTTGGGATGACCTTCGCCCTGAGCCATAGAGATTAGGGATGTTGTTTGACATCTCTGTAGAAGTTTCCACACAGCCTGCCATCACTCAGACCTTGGCACTGTAAGAGCGCAGCCATTAACCTTATTGTTTACAGCCTACAGGAGGGAGCCAGAGACCAACACCCACGTAATGGGGGTCAGACACGAATCCACCATGCAGACCGTCAGTAGACAATACTACACAACAGCCCCATAATGATCACAGACGACAACCAGCATCATCTAGCGCTTTCCTCCCCAACCTGACTGTCCCTGGCTCCACCCCTTTCATTAGTTGGCTTTCATTCATTGGAGGATCAGCATCACATGTGGACATCACCTACCTTCATATAGATACTGAGCCTGCCCACTCACTAGTTGTCTGTTGGCCATGCTGATCCTCAGACTTCAGTTCCTGACCCAGGCCTGATATGCAAGGGGCAGGAGGGGCCCCCAGGCATCGGA
>NW_017307622.1:319782-320885 GCF_000935625.1 Nanorana parkeri
CTCCCCTAAGGCTGCCCTCACCAACCTGGAACATGCATGCAACCAGTGCAGAGTTGAACTGTGCATGTACAGCCTTATTCCCGATCAGTGAAGGATGGGGATGGGGCCTCAAAGCAATTGCAGATCCTATATTCCCATTACCTTTAAAGAGACCCTGTCACCATTAGTTTCAGCAACAATCGTCCCATCATGTATTTTCAGCATGTTCACCTTTAAAAGGTTTCTGAAAGCCCTGAGTCTGCAGCCATGGGTGCCGCCATGTTGGCTCAGACTCCTCAGCAGCCCTGGCAGACTCATGTGACTAATCGCAGCTGTGGTGAAGCTACAACACCCACCATACCTCTGCTAGTCATACCTGTCAAAGTCCTGCAATGGCTTATGGGATTTGTAGTGGTGCTGCTGCTGGTGGTGTGCCAGTTTGGCTGACCCAACCCTTACAAGGATCCTAGTCATCAGCGGAGGAGTCTCCAATGTGACCAGATCAGCAAAGGAGGAGAGGGATCTCCCCTGTGACCAGACCTCTAGTCTGTGTTATATGAAGCACCCACACTGAAAAATCTGCATTGAGAAAGTTGTGTTAATGACATCTGTAAAGTTTAAATCAGGACTGAAAACCTGCCTGGGCTGGAGAACTACAAGTTCCAGGACACCATGCAGGATTCTCAGGTTTTTATTGCTGTGCAAATCTGGAGGATTGGATGATAGAATTACAAGTCTTGCAAGGGAAGAGTGGCTCCCTCTATGTCAGGGGTAGCCAAACTCCGGCCCCCCAGCGGTGGTGAAACTACAAATCCCATGAAGCACTGCAAGATACTCACAGCCACAACTCCCGGAGAGAGATGCATCATGGGATTTGTAGTTTCACCCCAGCTGGGAGGGCCGGAGTTTGGCAACCACCTACTCTATGTATTGAATCTCGTGTGGTTTGTCCGGCGGTCTGCTTTAAAAGGAAATCTTTACTGATGGAAGGCTGGACATTGCCGACTCATACAAATGCCAATTGCCTGGCAGTCATGCCGACATGCCATCCTATATTATATGGAGCTGCAGGACCGGCGAGTCAGCGAATACCCAGGCAAGTTGTACTCCCAGCTCAGCAGTGC
>NW_017307622.1:321184-325782 GCF_000935625.1 Nanorana parkeri
GATGTGATTTGAGAACACCAACCTACTGCATTCAGTCCAGGGAGATTGTGGTTGGTTCCCAGGACTTTGTCATCCCCCATCAACCAGCTCATGTGACAGAACTAGTTTAATGAATATATGACAAGCAATACCCATGTGAAAAGCCTCCGATGCAAGGCACTCCCCTCTCCTGGCAGCCACACTGGTCCCATCCACACCAGTATATGGCTTTTACCCTTTAATACCTTTTCAATGAAAGCAAATAAAACAGGTCAGACAAGGAGATAGATTTGTCAAGGTTTATTTTCAATGTGCAGCACTGTAAGATAAGTTACAGAATATTCCTGAGCGGGTTCTAGGAAAAGCTTTGGCAACAGTACAGTTTATGTGCAAATGGTGGCAAAAGATTGTGTGGGTGGCAAGTGCCTGCGGGCTCCTCGGTGTGAGGTGGTGCCAGCCGGCCAGTCGCTGCAAAGTCTGCAGTAAATTGTGATAACAGGCAGCCAACCGCTGCAGAGTCCATGCTGGGGGTGGAGTCAGAAAGCCAGCCCCTGCAGAGTCCATGGTGGGGGGGTGGAGTCAGATGGCCTGCCCCTGCAGAGTCCATAGCAGGGGTGGAGCCAGATGGCCTGCTCCTGCAGAGTCCATAGCAGGGGGTGCACAGAATATTCATCAGAATTGGCTTCAGCTATCAGTCACAGAACAGAAGAAGATCCTGAGCCAAGCAAAGTGTTGCCCATAGGACTAGTGAACACAGAAATTGGCATTCAATACAATTATAATGTCTATTCCCCCCCTCCCCCATTGCATTTTCTACCAATCACAAGGTTTGCTGTATTCACATGCAGTCTGTGCATGACCTTCAGTCATATAAAGACCCATACACCACATTACAGCTACAAGTGCACCTTGATTAGTTAAGACATCCTGTACCGATCCACATTAAGGCACGTTGGACAATTGGGGAATCAGCCCAGCAAATATGGGGGCCATCATGCAGACTGAAGGTGCAAGCCCCAAGGCCGTCCTGTAAACTCTTCATTACTGGCCCATAACTAACATACACGTTCAGTAGTTCCTGCTTCACCAGCTGCATGCTGGTTCTGGGTCAGTGGCTCACTTGATATTACATTGACAACCCTGTTCACTTAGACCTTCAAAACCAAGTCAATGGTGGCTCCCATATTCCTATCCAGACAGGTCTGTTGAGGCCACCAACTTGTATTTTAGGGACTCAACTGCCAAGGCATTGACCTGCTCCACTGCTTGATATCAAAGGCTGCTGCAGAGCCCCACATCCAATACAGAAGAACAGAGGTCAATGAGGAAGACGGTCACACTCGCATCCAAAGATGAAATATTTACATGGACCCAATACAGAAGATGTACAGGAGGAGGCCAATCACACCTACAGCCAAAGATGAAATTGTTAGAAGGCCCCAATACAGAAGATAACAGGACGATGGGGCGGCTGGCCACACCTACTAAAGTCAAAATGTGGAGATTGAGCCACTACAGATGAGGAAGAGGGACTGATCACACCTACATCCAACCGGGGACCCATCCAAAAATGTCATCCAGAACAATGAGGAAGACAGTCACACTCGCATCCAAAAGATGATTTAGATGGACCCAATACTGAAGATGTACAGAGGCCAGTCACACCTACAGCCAAAGATGAAAATGTAAGGACCCAATACAGATGGAGGTTAGTGAGCAGGAGGCCAGTCACACCTACATTCAAAAGGTGAAAGTGTTAGATGGACCCAATACAGAAGATGAACAGGACAATGGGGCAGCTGAACACACCAACTAAAGGCAAAATGTGGCGATCGATCCACTACAGAAGATGAACAGAGGGGCTGATCACACCTACATCCAACCAAGGATCCATCCAAAAAGGTCATCCAATACAGGAGAAGGTCAATCACACTTGCCCCCAAAGATTTAGATGGACCCAATACAGAAAATTGAAACAGAAGGCCGATCACACCAACATTCAACCAAGGATGACATTTTTAGATGGACCCAATACAGGAGAAGAACAGAGGCAGCTGATCACACCAACATTCAACCAAAATGTGCATTTTTTTTTTTTAGATGGACCCAATACAGAAGATGGAACAGATTCTGATGCAGAGGTCGATGTGCCCAGGAATTAGCAGTCACCAACCAGATTCCAAATTCGATAGGAATGTTCTAAACGTAGATTGGCTCCGCAACATCTGATGGTCCATGGAGCGTAAAATGGAATCTGGCCTTCAAATTTATCTGAAGTGCGAAATTTAACCCCAACTTACCAAAAAAAAAAGAAATTTGTGCACACATCTCATTCACTCCCACCACCTACAGCACAACAGGAAGGAGAGAGTCAGACCTTACTCCATCTCCTGAAGCCCACAAACCCCACAGGGTGCAATCTGAAAAGTCCCAAAACCACACACACATCAAACATCCCTCGACATCTTTTGCTTCATATTTCCATTTTTAACTAGCGACACCACAGAGGGGGAAAAAAATAAAAAATAAAAAAAACCCCCTCGAAGTCAAAGCCGGTCTTCGGCAGTTTGACTAAATCCAAAAATAGGTCTTTGCACCCGCCCACTATAGTCCTATAGTAAACCCCGACGAGGGAGGGTAGTGATATGTCCACGCTGCGCAGGTAAGGCACAAGTATCTTCCGTCTTACAAAACATAAATAGAATATCCACGTCAACAAAAATATATATATTGCATAGAAACCCTCCTGCATTAAAGAGCCCTCACCCACAACACACAAATTAACACTTTTTCTAATACTTTTTTTTCCTCCTTCATTTTAATTTTTTTCAACAAAAATTTCTCAAATTTTATTTTTTTTTTCCCCATAAATTTTATTTTTATCCCTCCCTGCCCCTCTTCAAGGTCTTTTAAAGACCAAGACTCAAAAAAGCAAAATCTTCCAGCCTGCGGGAAACAAAAGTTAGATCAAGCCGTTGACGAGTCCTCACCCTGCTGGAATTCGGCTCATCTATACGGTCAACACTGATTGGTTTTTTTTTTTTTTTTTAAAAGAAAGTCAAGGCCTTAACCAGCATAGACACGGGTTTGACCTCTCCACTGTTGGCCCGCAGACCCAGAAGACTGTTGCTCGTTAGACAGGAGTTAGACTCACAGCACTAATAAAGTTTACAGGATCACATTCATTTTTTTTAGTAAAGCCAGGAGACTTGGGGCACACGGCCAAAAACAAAAAAGTGACTTATTTTCACAGGAGTGGCCCAGGCCACCTTCCAGTAGAGGTCAACTAGTGTCCACAGTGTTAAAGTCAAGGGTCCACCATCCCAGAGATCATAAGAGGATCACAACCTCTAGCTGCAAGGAAGCCACGTCGGATAGGAGTGACTGTAGGAGACGGCGGTGTTGGCAATGTAGTAATTGCTGAAGTTGGCGTCGCTGACGTAAGGGGCGGGCTGGTAGTAGCAGGTGACATTGGTGGCATTGGGTATAATGTTCTGTTCTGCCAGCACCCGGAGCGCCAGCAGGGAGATGAGATTCAGAGTCTGTCTGCGTTCGTGTCCCATTAAACACACCGTGCTCTCGTTCACCACTCTCCGCAGGATCATTAGGTAGTCGTACTTGCTCTTCTCCTCGCCAATAAAGTGGTTCTGGAGGTAGGACTCCATCTTGCGCTGCTGTTCAAAGATATCGGAGAAGTCTATGAAGAAACGGGAGCACATGTAACGTTCTAGGGACTTGAACTCCTCCTTGTCTGCCGGCTTAAAGTCACGCACTAGCAGATTGCTGTACTTCATGAGGCCTCCACCTCGGATCTCCTCTGGGTTCTTTGTAGCTATGAGTTTGTTGCGCAGATGGTGTAGAGATGCCTCAAAGTCTCCATACACGCTCTCGCCAATGACTGTGGGGTGGAAGTGCTCGGACATGGGATTCTCAGAGCAGTCATGGTAGAAGAGCAGAGAGTCCAGGACAATCTGGAAGGAGTCTACACTAAACTCAAACTGACGGCGGATGGAGTTCACAAACTTTAGCTCGATGTTCCTCCCGTCTTTGTTGGAGAGGGATATTAGGCTCCATTTGTCTGCATCTGTGAAGACTTTGACCAGCTTTTGGACGTAGGCCTCTTTCAGAGTCACTGGGCTGATTTTTTCCTTATTTACTCCTTTGGGCAGGAAGTTCAGAAGCAAACCAATAACCACGTCTTTCACAAGCTGGAACTCGGATTCTGAGGGCACATTGACACCAAATATCAAGTCCAGATCTTTATAGCCAAGACCATTATCCTTCACCAAGACATGGCTGGCTGCTGAGCCATTGAGCCTCACATCCCTGACTTTGATCCCAGCATCTTCCAGTTTACTGCGGACCATCTGCACAATTTCTTTCAGCGTGATCTTCAAGGTAGGAAAGTTGCCGCGTCCATGGATGGGAACCACTTCTGTCAGGAAGCTGTTCAAGCGTTCTACTTGCTCCCAGGTGAGAACACTTTGGGATTTTGAAGAGCTGGTGGAACCCTTACTTTGGTCTGCCATGGCAAGGAAAGATCTTCTCCAGAAGAACTAGAAGAAAAAAAAAAAAAAAAAAAAAAAAAAAAAAAAAAAAAAAAAGAGGGAGTAAGGTCA
>NW_017307622.1:326341-331300 GCF_000935625.1 Nanorana parkeri
GAAATGTTTTTCCCTAGAGAAGAAAAAAAAAAAAAAAAAAAAAAAAAAAAAAAAAAAAAACACACAGGAGGTTAGGTCAGCACAAGACAAGGAACTTAGGACATTTTTGTTGGTCATTTCACTTGTGGAGGGGTCAGTTTAAGTGATCGTCTAGAACAGTGGTTCTAAACCTGTGTAACCTCAGGACCCACATTTGTCCTCCATCATTACGTCGCGACCCAAGAAGCACTGGGATGCACAACACGGGGTACCGCACGTTTCAGGCAATCAAACTATGGGTGTGAGGTGCGTTTGGGGTGTCATTCAAAAGATCCACCCAGTCTCCATACCTTACAAGAACTGGAGTGGATCCTCAGCCTGGGGTCCAGCGTGGGCTGCTGTGCTGCGACAGAGCTCCATCCATGTGTATTGCTTGTACTGCTCCCTCATGTCCTGTAGAGGTGACAGGAGCCCGAATGTGACATTACCCTGGTCCAGGCACCTCTAAAGAACATGAGGGAGCCATACGTATGCATGGAGCTCCCTCAAGGACATGCCCCAGCCCATCCCACCTCAAGCCGACACTCGGCAGCATATTTTAAAATGGCTGTTTGGTGTGCAAGAACTGACAGCGCTACGCTAGGGGGAGGCTGAGGAGCCTCGCATCTAGAAAAGTGGAAGGCATGCGGTGACGCACTGAACACGGGGTCATGATCCACCAGTTGAGAACCAAGGTTCTAGAAAGTACACAAGTTATTCTTAAAAGAAGTCACCCTGGTGATTCATATTGTACAGCAAATCGATAGCAGCCTCCCCCCAAATAAAAAATTCCTAACAAAAATTTGTGTGCCCCCCAACTACATACAAGTTCCTAACCATCTGCAATCCCGAGATATCTGGAACTGGAAAATCTTTGCTTCATTCCCCTGTAGCTGCTCACCTCACCCAACGGGCAGGGTCACACTTGGTGGTTTAGGTGAAGTTCGTTGTGTGAAACTCACATTACTATAGAAGTTTGATAAAAATTCAGCAGGATGTTTTCAGTGCAATGGTGTAAACGGTTCTTAGTATTGACTTAAATGGCAGGTCAAGTTGCTCACTCGAGTGTTTTCTATGCATAGAGCACGTTGGCCATCAGAACTCCCAGCAAGCAAACTGAGGGAATTACCAACAATGCCACTACAGGTACAGGAAGCCCAAGGAGATGTACAAAGTTGGTCTTTTTTTGTAGGTCGGAGATGCAACATTTGGGAAATGTTTAATGGCCATGTTAAAAGTTCTAGATTATATACACACACACTACTGACCCATTGGACTTTGAGGTTTTGCACAATTTGGTAACTGAAAACCTGAAGAGTCCACGCAGTCAAGACGCTTATTTGGCCAGACCAATGAAATGCTACACAAGCGCTTCCTGATCTGCGACTGGCAGCTGAAGAGCTTCATACTAATGACTCAACTTTTCTACAGAAATTCTCTATTGACACCCAAGATTACCCAAGACACGAAACATGTACAAGTCCCATATGGTATTTCAAATCCAGGATACAGTCCATGAACCCAGCGCACTCAAAACCACTGCTCCTGATAGAAGACGGGTGCTGCGGCAGTCGACGGATGGCAACCCGTCTATAATCACAGGATAACGGCACTCCAAGTAATGAATCAATGGCGTCGGACGCATGAAACATGGCACAATGCATCAAAAAGCTACATTTTGGGGTCTCACAGGATCCCCCTTCATCAGGCGAGTGCCCAAAACTTTGCTTTTTGATGCATTGTTTCATGTGTTAATAAACAGATGCCATTGATTCATTACTTGGAGTGCCGATATCTAACGTATTTGACGGCGTACAAGATGGGTTTTGAAACCTTAAAACATCTGCCAAAAATCGGGGGTCGTCTTATACGGCGGGTACATACAGAAGGATACGGTATACTGTATCTAGCTTCGGCTACATACAGTACACCGCGCTGAGCCAATCACGGCAAGCTTTGTATTAATGAACACAAAGCCTGCCGTGATTGACTCGGCGGAGGACACAGCGGGGATCGTGGACAAGGTAAGAGACTAATCCCGAGTGTGGCTCGGGGGGTTACCGCTTATGGTACTGAAAATAACCCCGAGCCACACTCGGGAATACCGCCATGGAGGTAAGTGGGTGCATTTAAACAATATTTTGGGCTACACTCTTATACGACGTGTACCCCAAAACCTATATTTGGGCACAAAAAGTAGGGGGGGGGGTCGTCTTATACGCCGGCAAATACGGTATGTTATCCAGCATTTCAAATCCAACCCAGACAAGTTCTGCGAGAAGGGACAAGGAAAATAAAAGCCACCCAACCACATCAGCGCATCCAACAAAGCCTTCTTAAAGAATGATCTCATGTCTCATCCCATGACACCCCCAAAACATAGGAGCATTAGCCCTCATTTCATGACAGGGGGCATAAAGGAATGACTTGCATGGCTCTGCCCAATCAGCCACATCCAGAACAGGTGCAAACATAGCCCAATACATAGCCCTTGATGCCAAACTACATACAGCCGTTTTAGGCTTTTTGGCCATCAGCACATTGACTTCATGGTCTCTATGGAGTAGGGCTTGGGATCCAATCCTACAGGGGTATGGTAAGCAGGGACTAAAGGAATCGGAGCCCTCAGGAATGATTTCCATTGCTCTGCCAATGGAATAATACTCCTAATTTTAGGATATGTAATGCAATGAGACATGCGAATACCTCCTGCTCTAAGGCGGCTTTACTGTGCTCACGCTATATTCGACCCATGAAGCAGTTAAGGGGCTTCAAAACCGTTCAGATGCCGATCTAATGGGATTATATGGTTTGTCCTCAAAAGGCACATGGGTACCAGTTGCCCATTGTTACCTCCAGAAAGAAAGGTCATTTGGGGGACATACTCCCAACGTCAACTCCAGCCAAATGGATTTATTTTGACAGACAGTGCAGGATTAGTTACTCGGTGTCCCCGTCAGTTTCCCCAACTTCTTGTCCAGGGAGAATCTGCCAAAGGGGGAAGTCCCACCTTCCAATTGACCGTTCTAGAACATGGTGTTCCCCATTTGGCACTGCCCTAGTGACAATTGTCATTGGGCAAAAATGGAGTAGAAACCTTCCCAGAGGTTCTAATCTTTCACCGAGACTACATTGCCTGGCTGAAGATCAACCTTATATTTGACCTCAGTCAAATAAAGCCGGTGAAGGCAACACTATGAACTCACTTCACCTTTAATCTCATGGTAACACTTTGCTTGGGTGTTGCCCCAGAGCCACGACAGTCCCCATTTCAGAGCCTTCCATGAATCAAGCAGACAGCTGTGGAGCCATCGACATTCGGATTCCCCGTTATCTATATTCCCGTGATGTATCCAATGATCCCAAGGCATGCAGCACCTGGAGTTCAATGCAACACCCACTCAGCATCCAAAGTCCACACTTTTCCCAACGTTTGATGTCACAGCTCAGTTAGGACAAGGTCCAATGACACATGTCACGGCAGGACTGCCATCTGTGATGACAATGTTCCCTCATCAGGAGTCTCCTGGATAAAGGTGACCTGCATGTCGCTACATGTTCCAAAGAGTCTTAACCATTGCATTGAAGATCTGAAGAGGGGTATCTAGAGGCAAAACTTGGAGGTTTGGAGGAGTTTATCAGCTCTCCAGGGCACAGTTAGGTCTTCCCCTTCATTTTCTTGGTGACCACCGTCACTGGGACAGAGTGATGAGAAGTCCAACATTTGATAGTTGTCACCAAAAACTAAGGAAAGAAGTCTTAAAATGAGAACATCTGTTCTGGTGGCAGCTAATAGAGTTTCCCCTCCTTTGAGAGACTTCCTGCCATGTATCTAGGACAGGAAGTAATGAGAATCTCAGCACAAGAGTAACACTGTTTTGGCTAATGATCACTTTAGCATGCCGGCCTCGTCAATCCTCCCGCAATGGTGCCACCATCACCACATCCAGAAAAAGTGGAACACAAGCCATCATATAAGTCACATGCAAGAGAAAGTGACCCCCGTTAACCCAGCTACCTGCCCCCCCAACATTAATGGGGACCCCAGAGCTGCAACCTCCATAGTCTCAGCTCTTCCAGTCCACTTTGGGGGTAGTCATTCCTGTTGCACTCCCTATTAAGACTGAAGAGATCCATGGTAGTCACATGCACAGGCCTGAACTCCGAGCCAAGTTCTCACCCATAGAAACAGATGTTTTAACCCTCCAAACAGCCCAGTTGATAAACTATTGGACGGGCCAACAGAACCCCAGATGACACCACAGCAAACACTTCCCAGAACGATGCCAAACCCCAGCCTGGAGCCGACTACACTTCCAGGGCAGTTCCTGCACCGGTGACGGAGAGAGTTGCCGGGGTACAGTGTACAGAGGCAATGTACACAGAATGTACTGTACTGTGGCCCATCGCCAGCTGCTCACCTTTTTATAGCACCGGGTGGCACCGTGCCACAGCAGGAAGTGAGTTGTGGGCTGAGAGAGAAGACAGAATTAAAGGACTACTCCTTCCAAAGCAAATATTTCATAAGAGCCTTAAACACGCACTGGTTTCCTATACCCGCGGCAGTTTGTGTTCTGCAGCTAAGAACACTTCCCTCTTTCTGCACTTTCGGGTCTGCTAAAAGTGGACCTGTCACTAAGTTTACACGTCTGCAGCGAATATGTTCCCCCGAGATGCCACATACAGCCACAACAGGAGCTTTTCCAGAAAATCTCTACCCATCATTAAAAACCCTCGGTCATTGAACTCCAGTCTGACCGCCTCGGCGGAGAAGTCTGCTGCAAGCAGGAGGAAGCATTTCCTCAGTCTCCGCTCCAGCAGTGCGCCATAGTCCCACCTGTGGAAGCTTGTCCTAGGTTAGAGACTACAGTATAACAGCCAGAAACTTTCCTTCAAGAACCTACGGAACACAGGAAATGCTACAGGCACCTGAAGTTTAAG
>NW_017307622.1:331339-332266 GCF_000935625.1 Nanorana parkeri
TTGTGGTGTCCACGTTAAAAGACCCCCCCACACACATTTGAGAGAAAGCTACAGACCCGACCTCTATACCCAACTGAATGTCAGACTGGAGCTGCATGTTGCACAGGATTCCCGGGTTCCGTAAGGACTACAGTGCCGCTCCAAGACCAGGGAAAGCAGAACCTCCCAAAGGACCCGTCCATGTCCTCCCATAATAGCCACGCTATAAATAGGATGGGGCTCTGAATGTACAAACACCACGCTGCCAGACCTACAGGAGACGTACAAGTTCGCCCCTTATCCCAAAGGACCACCAACAGCCTCATTTAAAGAGAACCTTTCAGAACATGGCAGCGGCCCTCGCTAAATTGCATTTCAGAAATGCTGGTTCCAGCACCAAGCAGTACAAAGGGGAAGTTATTGGTTTGGGGACTATAATCCAGAGTGTGCTATATGCCATCTCTGCCCAGGCAGCTTCTACATACAGGGCGAGAGGACACGCTGGCCACAACTCACCAACAGGAAGAGCTTCCTCCTACCCTACAGAGGGAAGGCCTGCAGCCTGGAGGGTCTATGATACATATCAGTATGGTTCGGGTCCAATCCAGACCACACACAGCTAACCTATACTACCGCCCACCCGGACACAACCTATTACTTATGGCGAGTATGTAGGATGGGGGGGTGAGTATGTAGGATGGGGGGTGGCGGGTGATTAGAGTTGTATTAATCTACAGATCCGTTGCTGGATAAACCTCCATTCTGGGCTCTGGTTCTGTACAACGCAGCAAACTGCCAATCCTAGAGGACTACTGAATGGCTGTAATGTAGATGAACGCTGCGATCAGGTTACCAGCTGACACCACAGAACTGGATACCGGAGTCCCAGCCAAAGTTTGAACCGGTGGAGATTTAAGTCACTGTGCTGGGGGGGGGGGGGGTCGGGAA
>NW_017307622.1:332387-334658 GCF_000935625.1 Nanorana parkeri
GGTTGCTGAATTTGCAGTACATCAGAATACATCACCGGTTAGACAAATACACAACCCTTCAATACAGCGCAGAGGGGAAAACTAAACTCAGTAAAACTCCACAGATCAAGAAATGTAGAACTTGGTAGGCGGAGTCTCAGGTCTATCCTATCCAGAGCTCAATGTATGGATTCTTACCCAGAGCAACCAATCAGAATTCACTCTGCTGAAGCCAGATCAAGATGAAGGCACTTTGGTTACATTTCTACTTTGCTCTTCTATAGAACAATCTCTTTAAAGCTGAAGTGGAAGTAGAAAACCCCAAAAAGGAGTCCCAAAATTAACCTCACTCCAAAAACTGAGTCTTGCTACATAAATTTGTTTCAAGCACAAAAAGATGGAGGTCCTAGCGAGACCATTCCTCCCACCCTCATAATATAGGAAGTCCTAATAAAGCATTCTCCCAACTCTCAATCTAGGCCAGGGGTAACCAAACTCCGGCCCTCCAGCTGTGGGTGGAACTACAAATCCCATGAGGCATTGCAAGATTCTCACAGCCACAGACCTGATTTGCGGAGAGAGATGCATCATGGGATTTGTAGTTTCCCCACAGCTGGAGGGCCGGGGTTTGGCTACCCTGATCTAGGATGACCCTTGTGAACCATTCACTCCACGCTCATATGGGGACGTCCTAGTAAGTAGAGCATTCTTTCCACCAACAACCTAGGATGTCCCTGGTGGACCATTCATCCTACCCTCAAGCTACAATGTCCCTGGTAGACCATTTCCCACATCCTCATAATCCAGGATGCTCCTGGTGGACCATTCCTCCAATCCCTCCTTGTATGAAGGCACCCTAGCCCTGTACATAGAGAGCTCACGATGGAACTTGCCCAAGTTTGTCAGAAGAGCCATGCTTTAGTAGGGGTGCTCAGCCCACCATAGGGTGCTCTCTGGACAGATCAGGCGGGTGGCAGTGCATGGTGGTACCTGCAGTACACAACTGTTATTTCTTGAGTGACATCACAAGGACGTCAGTACAGTCAGATAATCTCACAGGGCGACAATGGCTGCCGCCACATTCTCATGAATTGACAGTAAACCCTAAATTCAGGGCAAAGGTCAATGCCTTATGACTCAGAAAACCTCAGCACAAGTGACAGCATGTGCTCCATCAGATCCCTGAACAGGAAGTCAGGTGTGTATCAGGAAAGGTCTCCTCCCAAAAGCAAGTCATCCAAGTCTTTACTTCAGATATACACCCGACACCCTTCAGCACCAAAGTGATTTTATGAACATCGTGTTGGCGCCTGGGCTACTAGCCCTCTAATCAATGGCTACAATGAACTTTAGATCTTAGGGCAGGTTGGCAAGCAGAGAGACCCAACCCAGGGAGAGCACCATACAGGGGACCCAGATCATATTCTGTACAGCGAGGAGGAGATGCAGCTGAAGTGGACACCATGTTCAGTGCAGGAGATCTGGAAGAATTAGATCAGACCAAATGTGTCCATAGAGAGGCGACTGACCAATGTTCTAGTTGCATGCCCACCCTTCAGGTCAATGGAGGTGATGGCGCGCACCAGCTGCTGTAGTCAGGGAAACGAAAGTGCAGGAAACTGTTCTCCAGCCTTTCGGATCTTTGGTCCAAGAATCGGAGATCGGGTCAGAGTGCTATAGATGAGGGGTAGTCACCAGATGAAGAGGAACCCGTCAGAAAGCCATCTCTGCACCTTCTCAAATGGCCAAATTACATCAGAAGGGCCAAGGCACTGATCAGGTGTTCCGTCAGGTGATCTTGGTGGACCAATCTCAGTAATGGTATCGGTTATGTACCGGATGGGTGCAGAATAAGCAACATTTCTACATTCTTTACCACTAGGGAGGCCAAAGTTTGGCAACAGCCAGATTCTTGCACCATGGATCTGCTCCAGCCTTGCGCCCCCTTCACCCCCCAGACAATTTCCAGGCTGTTGCCTGCAAAATAAGTACCCCTTGGTGGATCCTGGGGGGAGCCCCATTGGGTGCCGAGTGACTCCCAGCCAGAACCATCTGCCTGTAGGTCTTCAGTGTCGATGGGAACACACAACCTGCACACCAAGGACACCTCACTCCGCACAGACACGTACCAGGGTAAGGGTTGAGCACTCCGGTGTATCCCAGCAAGCCGTGAATTTCCAGTCTCCCCCACACAGCGCAATGTCATAAAAAGCTGCTGCCAGCATATTGCAATACAAACACATTACCACAGCTCATAAAACAAATTAATCTGCCCCTTCTGTCTATAGCCAG
>NW_017307622.1:334762-337212 GCF_000935625.1 Nanorana parkeri
AAGACACATGCAGGCAGCAGTTTGAGGAGGAGATCTGCCGTGGTAGAACCCATATCTAGTACCGGTCACACCAACATGACCAGGAATGTCGTATGGTCACCGCACCACCAATCCCTGTACTGGGGAAAGGACAGCAGGGGGAGCACTGGCTAAACCCTCCACCAATATCCAGGTTTGGTGTTGCTGGATGACTTGCTAGACTACCAGACACGTATCTTATCTCGAGGTCCCCCAACTGAGACACCTCGCATGTCCATCAAGAGGGATCCCAATGGGAGGGCAGAGCTCAGATATGGGAGAGAAGATCTCGCAGGTGAAACTTTAGAAAAAAAAACAAAACAACTTTTCTTCCGTGTGCAGAAGGCCGATGGCATTACAGGTATCTACACTTCACTCCCGGCAAGAAGGACGCCTGTAAGTGACACTAGAGTGACAGCACGTGGGATTCGTCAAGAGCCTGTACAGACACAAGGCACTATTCTCGGAATATAGATAGAATGAGTACTCCTGACCCCTGTACAAGCACAGCTACCCCCCCCTCCCCCCCAGTCCCCCTCCTCTATTGAACTCAGTCATGCATGTTGCTTTTGGGAAATTGGGAAATGGTGGGGGAGGTGAATAGGGCAGGAGAGCAGCTACAGCAGTGATTCATTTTTGTGTACAGAGGCTGACGCATCCCCCCCATAAAAAAATATCACTCGGGCCTCCGAAGCAGCTCTCTGCTATTTTAACCAACGTGTATCAGCGTTACCAGTGAGCAGATCTCACTATATATAGAACGCCGATGACCAGCTCTGCGAATAAGGGAACACTGGAGGAAACCAAATATGCCACCTCTGGGACCCATAGAGGAAAGTAAGGGGGGGGAGGGGGGGTGCACATATGTGGACACACCAGGGAGCCTGGTACATTGGGAGCAGAGATGGGATGTGGGTGCAGATTAAGGAAACCCTGGGGTCAATGGTACATAGGGGTCCAATGTCAGGATGGCATGGGTGCACATGCTAGAAGATCAAAGATGGAGGGACCCCTGGATGTGGTTGCCAATTGGGGAACCCCGGAAAGAAAGGCACAAGGTTGCAGATGTGGTGGGACTGGGAATGGTGAGACCCCTACAGGTGGGAGAATGGTGCATGAGGTGGGGGCAGATGGCATAAGGGTGCAGATGTTGAAAGCATGAGGGGGTGCAAATTAGGGAACCCTGGACCTCTGAGCAACAGATGGCAGGAAGGTGGGGTAGATCAGAGAATCAGAGAGGGACTCTGAAATGTGGTTGCCAAGTGGAGGACCCCAGAAGGTCACATGGTTGCAGATGTTGTGGGACCCCTAGAGGTTTGCACAGATGGGGAGAATGGTGCATGGGGGGGTGGGGGGCAGATGGCAGAGTAACATGGTATAGAGGGGGAAGATGTAGCTTTACCATGGAGTGCAAACTGGGGAGCCCGGGAAAGACAGGTACATGAGCTACAGATGGCAGGATGGTTGGTACACAGGTGCAGATGTCAGAGGATCAGAGACAGAGGGACTCTGAAATGTGGTTGCCAATTGGAGAACCCCAGAAAGGCACATGGGTGCAGATGTTGTGGGTCCAGGAATGGAGGGACCGCTAAATGTGGGCACAGATGGTAGAGACCCCGAGGAGAAGGTGCAGATGGCAGGGTAGCATGGGATAAGGGTGAAGTGGGAGCAGAGACTGAGACCCCCTAGATGTGGATGCCAAACTGGAGAACCCCAGAAAAGCACATTGGGGCAGGAGAAGGAAAGCAGGAACCCCTAGTTGTGGGCACAGCTGGGGGAAGACTGCGCATGGGGGGGCCAAGATGGCAGGGTAGCATGGTATAAGAGGTTGTGGGAGCAGGGAGACCATGAGGGGGGTGCAAAGTGGGGATCCCTGGTACAACGAGGGCAGGATGGCGTGCTGTATGGGTGCAGATGCTATGGCTATAGATGCAGGGACCCCCCCCCCAGATGTGGCTGCAGTCTGTGGGACACCAGTAAGACTGGTACATGAAGGGGGTAGATGCCAGACGGTGTGGTATATGGGTGCAGTGTGGGATTCTGAGGAAGATGGTTTGCAGGGGCAGATATAGGGGGGCATCAGGACCCCGGGGAGAATAGTATGTGGGTACAAAAAAGCTGTAGGTAGTATAAGTGCAAGGAACCCTGGAAAGAAGTGGACACGGGATGGGGGGGAGGAGCCCAGGAAGGAAAGAAGTGGACACGGGATGGGGTGGTTGTGGGGGAGGAGCCCAGGAAGGAGAGAAGTGGACACGGGATGGGGTGGTTGTGGGGGGAGGAGCCCAGGAAGGAAAGAAGGACATGGGAGGGGGGAGGAGCCCAGGAAGGAAAGAAGTGGACACGGGAGGGGTTGTGGGGAGGAGCTCAGGAAGGAAAGAAGTGGACACGGGAGGGGTTGTGGGGAGGAGCCCAGGAGGGAAAGAAGTGGACAG
>NW_017307622.1:337790-338595 GCF_000935625.1 Nanorana parkeri
TGGGGGGGAGGAGCCTGAAGCCGTTACAAAGACTCAAAACATTTTGGGAAGTGTGGATGATCAGATGCGACAATGGACCGACGTCGCCCCCTGATCTGCACATGCCACAAGGCTCAATCACTAAGCCAGATATTTTCAGCACTGACATTGTGCGCCATTTACCAGCCAATGAGCGACGAAGAACAAAGCCGCCCGAATTAAGAGAATAGAACGCATTACAAACCCCCACCGAGGGCTCAAATATCTTACACTGTGGCCTATAATCTCAGGCTCCATGCCAAGGCAGAGGTCAGGTGGCCTCCAGGCAGTTGGCTCCCCATCACCTATAACAATGGCCATCACCAGCAAGAAAAAGAGAAGTCGTAAATAGTCAATTTATTTCACTTCAGACATGCGACTACTTAGCTGCTCTTACTGTAAAGAAGCCTTTCCTTAAGAATTGTTCCGTCATACACAGCTGGCGTCTCATCATTTCTACAGTCATCGTTCCGTATTAATCACAGCGGGGTGAAGTATCAGGAGAGGAGACCCCCATGGCACGGGGGGCTCACAAGGGGCCCTTTACTCCCGGGTACACCGAGTCTTCCCCTCTGCCTCCCCCTCACATGTCTGAGGTTACTAAACTTCTCTCATGTTACATACGGATTTGCAGCAGCGTCGCCCCCTCCAGTGTGATCACTACACTTCCCGTTTGTCGCAGCGCTCAGTGATCGAAGCCCCCCGGGAGCGGCAGAATCTTCCGCGGAACTTCCAACGTGCGAGGCATGAAATGTATCCGGCTTTAGAGGACGCAGAACCCCCATCA
>NW_017307622.1:339382-339971 GCF_000935625.1 Nanorana parkeri
GGGGTTCTGAGGGCCACAAGGCGCACAGCTCGATGAGGTGCAGATATTCTAAAGTGTGGGGCAGGGTCATTGGTTCTGGTTCCATCTGTTTGGGGACCATTTAAAGAGTCACCAGAAGCCACACAGAGGGGGGCAATCCCCTCCCCCCCTTACAGCCAATATCATGCTGGACAACGCTGAGCAGTCGTGACGTCACCCGATGACGGAGCGCCCGCTGCCTGCTGGCTCCCCTTCAGGTCCCTCCATGGATACGGGAAAATATTTTGGGGAAGCCATCCTCTCCAGACAGGTACACCCCCGCCCCCACACTGGAGGGGTCACTGCCACACAGGCATGCAGACTTTCCAAAAACAAAAGACGTGCACAACTCAGAACAGATGGCGGTCCTGCGGACTAAAATATGGAACAGCAACCAGCAACGGGGAGCCGACAGAGCCTGCAAAGCATGCTGGGATTTTTAGTTTCCCAGGGCACTTCCAGATGCATCCCCTCCCAATGCCAGCCGGTATCACAAAAGAGAAGACTGGCACCCCTTCATTCTGGCACTGCCTTCCACCAACCCCCTTTCATTATGGCACCAACTACCCCC
>NW_017307622.1:340546-344979 GCF_000935625.1 Nanorana parkeri
AAAGCCCTCCACCCCAGAGAAGACAGGCAATCCCCTACCACTGGTCCCCCCTTCAATCCCAGGAGCCCCCAATGTGACTGCAGGAGGAGAGAAGACTTCAGATCATAGAGAGGAATCCGCTGGCACAGTGAGCATGGCACCCAATATATGGGGGGGGGAGGGGGGTGCACAGGTACTACAAATCAGTCTGAGCCCCCAACCATCTTCTGGAGTCCATGCACTACAAATCCCAGCATGCCACCTGCAGACTTGACCTGAGAGAGATCAGCAGGGACCCCCGTCATGCTGAGACTTGTAATCCAACACCAGGAGCGCTCAAGTTGTCACTTCAATGCGAGATCTACAGTCCGGGCACAGCTGGACATGCTGGTCCCTGGAGCACACAAGAGCTGAGAGAAACCAGCCATGCTGGGACTTGCGGTACCCCAACACCATACAATCCTCATAAGAAAGGGGATCCATGTGGGACCCATATGAGGAGAAGGGGCTCCGTGTGGGTGCTGTACATGAAGAAGTGTCACTCACCAGCTGGGTGTCTCTGGACTGACTCGGGATGACCGGTATCTCCGCACTGCTCTGCTGTCAGTGGTAATACACTCTACCGCTCCGTCAGGGATTCCACCGCTCTTATATCCTCCTGGAAGACCTCATCACCCCGCGGATCCCTCCGCCTCCTCCCCTCACACTCCTCACCGTCCCCCCGACCGCTCCCCCGCTTCCTGCCTCACCCTAACAGAACACCCGGAAGCAGAGCTCCCTATTGCGGTACCCCCGTCCCCATCAGAACCCCGGAACCCACCGGACTACTTTTCTATAAACATAGTAAGTTCAGATCCCTCCGCCGCAGTCAATGGTTGCCCGGAGACCCGTACACAGTAGGCGGAGCTATTCTTACAGCGCTCCAAGTAAAAGGAGGAGACTCGGGGGTTCTATGGGCGGGGCTAGCGGTGTGCTCTCCGCCAATGACATCGCTGCACTGATTGATACATTGTTACAATGATGTATAACCTGGAATGGGATTAAAGCGAACCTGTCACCTCTGAGAGCAGACAGGAAGTCAGCCTTAGAGAGAACCTGTCACCGCTGGGAGCAGACAGGAAGTCAGCCTTAAAGAGAACCTGTCACCGCTGGGAGCAGACAGGAAGTCAGCCTTAAAGAGAACCTGTCAGTGCTGGGAGCAGACAGGAAGTCAGCCTTAAAGAGAACCTGTCACCTGGCTTCAGGAACAGAGATGTATTGCCCTTTCACATAGCGTCAGTTGATTGGTTGCATTGCTTTTATATTTGTGGCAGTGCTGGAACAGGGCGAGGTGAGTGTGACCCCAAAGTCCAGGAGAAAGTGGGGACTGAGGAGCAGAGGAGAGAGTGGGGACTGAGGAGAGAGTGGGGACTGAGGAGCAGAGGAGAGAGTGGGGGCTGAGGAGCAGCGGAGAGAGTGGGGACTGAGGAGCAGAGGAGAAAGTGGGGAGTGAGGAGCAGAGGAGAGAGTGGGGACTGAGGAGCAGAGGAGAGAGGGGGGGCTGAGGAGAGAGTGGGGACTGAGGAGCAGAGGAGAGTGTGGGGACTGAGGAGCAGAGGAGAGAGTGGGGACTGAGGAGAGAGTGGGGACTGAGGAGCAGAGGAGAGAGTGGGGACTGAGGAGCAGAGGAGAGAGTGAGGACTGAGGAGCAGAGGAGAGAGTGGGGACTGAGGAGCAGAGGAGAGAGTGGGGACTGAGGAGCAGAGGAGAGAGTGGGGACTGAGGAGCAGAGGAGAGAGTGGGGACTGAGGAGCAGAGGAGAGAGTGGGGACTGAGGAGCAGAGGAGAGAGTGAGGACTGAGGAGCAGAGGAGAGAGTGGGGACTGAGGAGCAGAGGAGAGAGTGGGGACTGAGGAGCAGAGGAGAGAGTGGGGACTGAGGAGCAGAGGAGAGAGTGGGGACTGAGGAGCAGAGGAGAGAGTGGGGACTGAGGAGCAGAGGAGAGAGTGGGGACTGAGGAGCAGAGGAGAGAGTGGGGACTGAGGAGCAGAGGAGAGAGTGGGGACTGAGGAGCAGAGGAGAGAGTGGGGACTGAGGAGCAGAGGAGAGAGTGGGGACTGAGGAGCAGAGGAGAGAGTGGGGACTGAGGAGCAGAGGAGAGAGTGGGGACTGAGGAGCAGAGGAGAGAGTGGGGACTGAGGAGCAGAGGAGAGAGTGGGGACTGAGGAGCAGAGGAGAGAGTGGGGACTGAGGAGCAGAGGAGAGAGTGGGGACTGAGGAGCAGAGGAGAGAGTGGGGACTGAGGAGCAGAGGAGAGAGTGGGGACTGAGGAGCAGAGGAGAGAGTGGGGACTGAGGAGCAGAGGAGAGAGTGGGGACTGAGGAGCAGAGGAGAGAGTGGGGACTGAGGAGCAGAGGAGAGAGTGGGGACTGAGGAGCAGAGGAGAGAGTGGGGACTGAGGAGCAGAGGAGAGAGTGGGGACTGAGGAGCAGAGGAGAGAGTGGGGACTGAGGAGCAGAGGAGAGAGTGGGGACTGAGGAGCAGAGGAGAGAGTGGGGACTGAGGAGCAGAGGAGAGAGTGGGGACTGAGGAGCAGAGGAGAGAGTGGGGACTGAGGAGCAGAGGAGAGAGTGGGGACTGAGGAGCAGAGGAGAGAGTGGGGACTGAGGAGCAGAGGAGAGAGTGGGGACTGAGGAGCAGAGGAGAGAGTGGGGACTGAGGAGCAGAGGAGAGAGTGGGGACTGAGGAGCAGAGGAGAGAGTGGGGACTGAGGAGCAGAGGAGAGAGTGGGGACTGAGGAGCAGAGGAGAGAGTGGGGACTGAGGAGCAGAGGAGAGAGTGGGGACTGAGGAGCAGAGGAGAGAGTGGGGACTGAGGAGCAGAGGAGAGAGTGGGGACTGAGGAGCAGAGGAGAGAGTGGGGACTGAGGAGCAGAGGAGAGAGTGGGGACTGAGGAGCAGAGGAGAGAGTGGGGACTGAGGAGCAGAGGAGAGAGTGGGGACTGAGGAGCAGAGGAGAGAGTGGGGACTGAGGAGCAGAGGAGAGAGTGGGGACTGAGGAGCAGAGGAGAGAGTGGGGACTGAGGAGCAGAGGAGAGAGTGGGGAGTGAGGAGCAGAGGAGAGAGTGGGGACTGAGGAGCAGAGGAGAGAGTGGGGACTGAGGAGCAGAGGAGAGAGTGGGGACGAGAAGAAAACAAGGACCTGGGCAGAAGACGAAGCTGGTCTTGAAGTTGGATGGAAGGAGAGCGATGATGTCACCACCCTCATTCCCTACCATCAGGCCTTGTATGGCGTTGGGCTGCAGGACTTTTTGTCCTTGGTCTCACCACACAGGACCAGGATGGGACCTCAAGAACGTGGAACATTCTCCAGCGTCGTGGAAGGCGGCGCGCCGGCCCCTATCCGATCGGCCTTCCTTTGGGGGGTGTCACCTCATCGAATGTATTCCTCCCGATCTTCCTCTTTGGTGTCGTTTCACAGTCCGCGCGTCACAATATAAAACATGCAACTAAATTCCAGCGCGGCGATTCAGAATTCGGGAACGCCCGAGGCTCCGTAATATAACAATGGCTCCGCCTCCTCTGGTGACAGAAGGTCACATACCGTTCTCTACCATACAAATTGGGAACGCTGCGTCACTTCTTCTATTCACAGACTTACACAATTCCTCAACCCAACTTCCTACAAAACATGAGACGTTCCTCAGAGGAGGTGGCCCCTGAAGAAGGTCCTCCGCGGGCCCAGGACTGAACCCGGAGAGTGTTGCCCCATCCGAAAAGAAGGAGGAGGGATTTAGGAAGAGATGAGAGCCAACCAATGGGGTTTAGAGTCCGGAATGTTCTATTTCATCGAGATCAATTCAAAGTTTAAAAAAAAAACTGGGGGGAGGGGCTTCAGAAGAAGACTGTCGGGGGTTGAGGGGTAGCTCAACCTGGCTGGAGACTCAGCTGAGAAGGGGGATGCCCACGCGCCCCTCGTCCCACACCTCCTGGAAGTAGTGACAGGGGATGTAAGGACAGAGAGGAGCACAGGCGCCGGGAACTGGGGACTGGCCGGTTCTTGAGGAGGCGTTTGAGTGCGTTGGACCAGCTGGTGTGTCGGCAGGACCGAGGTGACACCAGGGCCGAGGTGACACTAGGACTGAGGTGACACCAGGGCCGAGGTGACACTAGGACCGAGGTGACACCAGGGCCGAGGTGACACTAGGACCGAGGTGACACCAGGGCCGAGGTGACACTAGGACCGAGGTGACACTAGGACCGAAGTGACACCAGGACCGAGGTGACACCAGGACCGAGGTGACACCAGGGCCGAGGTGACACTAGGACCGAGGTGACACCAGGACCGAGGTGACACTAGGACCGAGGTGACACTAGGACCGAGGTGACACCAAGGCCGAGGTGACACTTGGACCGAGGTGACACCAAGGCCGAGGTGACACCAGGGCCGAGGTGACACCAGGACCGAGGTGACAC
>NW_017307622.1:345210-350294 GCF_000935625.1 Nanorana parkeri
GAGGTGACACTAGGACCGAAGTGACACCAGGACCGAGGTGACACCAGGACCGAGGTGACACTAGGACCGAGGTGACACTAGGACCGAGGTGACACTAGGACCGAGGTGACACTAGGACCGAGGTGACACTAGGACCGAGGTGACACTAGGACCGAGGTGACACTAGGACCGAGGTGACACTAGGACCGAGGTGACACTAGGACCGAGGTGACACTAGGACCGAGGTGACACTAGGACCGAGGTGACACTAGGACCGAGGTGACACTAGGACCGAGGTGACACTAGGACCGAGGTGACACTAGGACCGAGGTGACACCAGGACCGAGGTGACACTTGGACCGAGGTGACACCAAGGCCGAGGTGACACCAGGGCCGAGGTGACACCAGGACGGAGGTGACACTTGGCCCGAGATGGCACCAGGACTGAGATGACACCAGGACCGAGGTGACACCAGGACCGAGGTGACACCAGGACCAAGGTGACACTAGGACCGAGGTGACACCAGGACTGAGGTGACACCAGGACTGAGGTGACACTAGGACCGAGGTGACACCAGGACCGAGGTGACACCAGGACCGAGGTGACACTAGGACCAAGGTGACACCAGGACTGAGATGACACCAGGACCGAGGTGACACCAGGACCGAGATGACACCAGAACCGAGGTGACACCAGGGCCGAGGTGACACCAGGACCGAGGTGACACCAGGACCGAGGTGACACCAGGACCGAGTTGACACCAGGACCGAGGTGACACCAGAACCGATGTGACACCGGGACCTCTTGAAACCAGAGCAGACAACGGGTGTGAGGCCAACGGAGCACTGGCAGGAAGTCGTTGCTCAGGATGCTGATGGAGCGATCCACCAAGTGGCAGACCAGGAGGGAAGTCAGGTTCAAGCCGAGGTCATACACAGGGAGCCGAATCACAGATCAGGAGGAGGGTCAGTAGACGTAAGCCAGGGTCATACACAGGGGATCAGAGAGCAGAGGTACCCAATCAGGGGGAGGAGGCGGAGTCAAATAGTCACAAGCCGGGTTCATACACAGGAAGTCTGATGAAGGGGGGGTCCCCACCACCCCCCCATCCCGGAACGCAGAGGCTTTATTGTGGCTTTCTTGCTTCCTCCTCAGCCCCTGGACCTTGTTCAAGGGATTGTTTTGTGAACTGCCGAAGCCCAAGTTACCTTCATCAACGTGGTCACACTAATGTATGGGAAGATACCAACCAGGTAGACACCAAACATGCCGAGATGACCCGCTCCAGCAGGTTAGATCTTCTGTGCGAGAACTACAACTAATTCCAAAAAAAACACATGATTTTGTATGATATACTTGTATTCTCTCCCTGTCATGCTGAGTGTCGGGCTGCAAGGACCTCAAATTTTTTTTTACAGTTTAAAGGAAACCTGTACTTGGCAGGAATGCTGAGGTGGCTGTTGCTGAGCCCCGACTTAAAAACAATTCCAGTTGCCTGGCTGCTTCTGGCCTTTGAGTAGCTGACCCTGCTCAGGAGTTCCGATTCATCAGCCATTCCCCACGTGTACAATTGCCGACCCACCATCAGTCCCGGTCCTCAAGGGGTTCTTCGCTGTACCAGTCTTCCACAGGAAACGGTTCTCACCAGGGCCGGATTTCCCACAAGGCCAACCAAGGCCCGGCCTCGGGGCAGCAGGGGGTAGAGGGGCAAGGGGCCCGAGGGTGGGAAGGGGGCCCCACTAGGGAGGTTTTCTGATGTGTCTATTCTAGAAGATACACAGGATCATTCTCTGGGATGATGTTGGTCACAGATCTCCTTTGTATCCCCTCCCCCACCCCCCATGACTAGATTTATTGCCTTCAGAGCTTCTGGTCATCCCGGCCAGCACTGACACATTAACCCCTTAGGCCCCATGCATTTCTTGCTTTTTGGGGTGCAGGATTTCGGGGGACACAGGATGCGATGCGTTTGCATGAACTCCGCGGACATTAATTATTTTTTCTAGCGATGTAACAATGTAACCCGTCGGCATTCCTCCCACACTGCTGAATGTCCTGCAGATCCGGGGGGTGAATGGTGGGTGAAAGTGGAAGGATCTGAGTGAATGTCTCTTATTCGCTCACTTTACAGGTCCCGCCCCTGGATGCCTTCATTCTGGACAGCGCTATGGACAGTGTCGGTGCTACATGAAGGATAATGGGCCGCGCTCACGGAGATGAAGACGAGATGTATCCATGGAGATGAAGTGGGAAAGCAGCAGACTAGAGTTGCCAGCCCAGAACGCTCCCCCTGTGCGGACTACATGGGTGGCGGGAGAATTTGTAGTTTACAGAGGAAAGCTGAGAACAGGGGAAGGCGACCTCGGCCCTCCAGCTGCTGTGGAACTACAAATCCCATGAGGCACTGCAAGACTCTGTCAGCCGCAGGCACGACTCCCAGAGGCAGAAGCATCATGGGATACGTAGTCTCACCGCAGCGGGATTGTTGCGGTTAGGAGGAAGATACCATTGTCGCAGTGCACAGGAAACGGCGAGGACGCTGGATTTCTGGCAGGATCAACAGATACGTTTCTGTACTTGCTGAAAACGTTCTTGGCCTGAAAATGGAAAACTAGTGCTGCCGCCGCACATGAGGACGGGGTGAGCTGTAATATATGATATGTGTCCTTGGGTGTAATTATCCTTTAAGTCTTTGTGGATTACCCCGACATATACACCATTATTATACCGAAAGTATCGGGACGCCTTTACACACACATGAACTTTAATGGCATCCCAGCCTTAGTCCGTAGGGATCAGTATTGGGTTGGCTCCACCCTCTAATGACATCCCAGTCTTAGTCCGTAGGGTTCAGTATTGAGTTGGCTCCGCCCTTTGCCACTATAACAGCTCCGCCTCTTCTGGGAAGGCATCCACAAGGTTTAGGAGTGTGTCTATGGGAATGTTGGACCATTTGTGAGGTCAGGTACTGATGTTGGGGGAGGGGCTCGCAGCCTCATTTAAGGTTACATTTCGGCTGTCTTGTCCAATGAGCAGGTTTGGAGAATCTCTGCTGGGGGAGTGATGGCGGCCAATCATCTGTAGTCCCTGTTCTGGTATTCGGACAGCGACGCTCCGGCCACTGATACAATACAACAGACCGGGGGTTGTCACCTTTCTGCACAGCACCATTGGCTTCAGATACACTTCCCCTCCGTGAAACGTTGAGGCTTATCACCGTCCCCTGCTTGCGCAATTTATGAATGGCGCTCGCTCTACTCTCCCCTCCCCCCCCATCCGTCAGACTCTTCCTTCGGGGCTTTCCTCACATTTGTCAACGGGGAGGATAAATCGAACCCGCGAAGCTGCAGGCGATATCAGGAGGAAGTTCCTGTTACAGATTTGTATCAGGTCGCTTCCTCCAACCAGAACGTTCAATTCTCTACTCTTTGAAAGTCAAGCCAGCCGGAACACACGCTGCATACAGGGCTTCTGTACGGGCTGATGTGGCCTCAATGCGCCGCCAATGTTCTTATTGTACCCCCCCGTACGTGGCTGCATAGAACGTGGTGGGGTGCCAATGCGATCCCAGGCCGGCAGCAGCCACTGCCCCGCCTCCTAATGACATCGCTACATGGGTGACGCCCAGAGCTCTGTCCATGGTAAAGACACCAGACTGCCAGATTAGAGAATAATTCAAGGTAACAGTCACTTAGACTTCTGGTGCCCAACATGTGGCCCTTTGACACTTATAGTGTGGCCCTTGGGGGCCCCTGCAGACAGCAATCTTTCTGTGCTTAAGTCAATGAAGGAAAAATATTCTTTAGACCGGCTTTTAGTTTCCTGTGCTGTCTAGGAAGGAGCTCAGTACGGGACTGAACCCGGCCCATACCCGAGCAAGATGGCGCTCCTCCCGGACACAGAAGAAAGCTCCTTCTGTGCCACCCAATCAGCTGCCAGAGAGGAATTCCCCGCCCCCAGCTTGACGTAAGCAAACGTAATTGACCTTATCCGGTCTATAAATGGCGGCTCTTGATGGACAGTTGGATGAATGGCTCTATATTTAGGATGTATCCGGTCTATAAATGGCGGCTCTGGATGGACAGTTGGATAAATGGCTCTATATTTAGGATGTATCCGGTCTATAAATGGCGGCTCTGGATGGACAGTTGGATAAATGGCTCTATATTTAGGATGTATCCGGTCTATAAATGGCGGCTCTGGATGGACAGTTGGATAAATGGCTCTATATTTAGGATGTATCCGGTCTATAAATGGCGGCTCTGGATGGACAGTTGGATAAATGGCTCTATATTTGGGATGTATCCGGTCTATAAATGGCGGCTCTGGATAGACAGTTGGATAAATGATATCTCAGGTGGTAGATCTGAGGTGGAATTGTTTGACTTGGTTGGTTGAATCCGATGCACTGGGGAGTCTCGGCTCAGTCTGGGATCTCGGCCGTGGGATTTGCTGCCCTCTGCTGTTCCCAGACCAGAATGCAGCCGATCCTTCTCACGCTCGGTCAGCAGACAATCAGGAGGAAGAGAAGGAAACAGTTCTGTCTTCAGTAAAAACATAGAATCTGTGCATATAACATTCCTATAGACCTGCGGAGGGGGGAATCAGATATTTAGAACATTGAACTGGTGACAGGAAGCTCGTTATCTGAGTGTGAAGAACGTGGAGGAGGAAGATGATGATGATGATGAGAGATATCAGTGCTGGGTCAGAAGTAATGACACTGAGGGAATTCCACCATCATTATGAAGAATCCTTCTCCACTGACATCAACTCATCCATAGAGAATGTTCATCTCACAATATAACATTAAGTGTTGCTGGTCGCTGTCCATGTTCAAGTCCCTGGCGGTTTAGAGGAACAAGCCCGTAAAATTGGGAAAACCAAATGCCACGAAGGTCACTGGTGATGGGGTTCCGGTGGGCTGTTCTGGGGACATTAATAAAAATGTATTTTAAAAGCTCTAGGTTTTTTTTTTTCATCTTTGACCTCTTGCTGGGAATGGGCAAGGGGGACCTCTGCACTAATTTCCCTGGGAGGGGGCGGGAATATAGTCACCCCCTTATTATAAACTCGGCTTCCAGATTCAACCAGTCCCCCCATT
>NW_017307622.1:350310-351566 GCF_000935625.1 Nanorana parkeri
AGGAAGAGAGAGGGGAAGGGAGAGAGAGAGAGGGGGGTGGAGGGAGAGGGAGGAAGGGGAGAGAGAGGATGGGAGAGGGGGAGGGAGGTCCATGGTGGAGGGGGAGTCACTGGTGCTCCTCCCTGCAGAATAAACAAGGATGCTTGCAGGGCATGTACCCCATGGGGGATCCTCTGTTTTGCATGTGGATATCTGGCCATGCTCATTCATTGACAGTCATTTTTCTCGCAATGGTGATCTGTTTTGATATGTGACTTTTTTGATGAGCTGATATTACTGACAGTAGTGAGCTGTAATCGCATTCGCTGCAGGAATGTACAAAAGTTGTGGACACGACCATCATAAATATGGCCAGCCCTATGTGGACCCCCTTCCCCCCAATAGTGGAGTTTAGGTGTTTTAAGTGAAGATATTGTAGACAATGAAGCTCGTCCAACTTCGTGGTCACAGTTTGGTGAAGGTCCTTTTCTGTTCCACCATGACTGTCCCCTGTGTACAAAGCCAGCTCCATATAGACATGGTGTGACCAGCTTAGTGAGGAGGAACTCCAGTGTCCTCCACAGAGCCCTGACCCCCCAACCCTACTGAGCACCTTTGGGGTGAACTGGAATTCTGATTGTCAGCCGGGTCTTCTCATCCAACATCAGTACCTGACCTCACAAATGAACTGACTTCCCACAGACACACTCCTAAACCTTGGGGAAAGCCTTCAAAGAAGAGCGGAGGCTATTATACCCATAATGAGGGAGCAATTCCATAGTAATGGCCGTGGGAGGGGGCAACTGCATATTATTGGCCACAGGAAGTGGGAATTCCTTTTTAATGCCCATGGGAGGGGGCAACTGCATATTAATGGCCAAGGGAGGGGCAATTCCATAGTAATGTCCATGGGAGGGGGCAACTGCATATTAATGGCCATGGGAAGGGGAATTTCATATTAATGGCCATTGGAGGGGACAAATCCATATCAATGGCCATGGGAGGGGACAACTCCATATCAATGGCCATGGGAGGGGACAACTCCATATCAATGGCCATGGGAGGGGGCAACTGCATATTAATGGCCATGGAAGGGGGAATTCCATATTAATGGAAATTGGGGGGGACAACTCCATATCAATGGCCATGGGAGGGGCAATTTCATAGTAATGGCCATGGGAGGGGACAACTCCATATCAATGGCCATGGAAGGGGGAATTCCACATTAATGGTCATGGAAGGGGGGATTCCATATTAATGGCCATGGGAGGTATTAT